>NW_022436947.1:1919937-1950642 GCF_009761245.1 Sapajus apella | reverse complement strand
CTCAGAGAATAAGTGACTTCAAGGTAGAGGCAGGGGCAGGAGCAGAGGCTAGATTTGAATTCGATCCTCTGGCTCCAGAGTTCCTGGGAGTTACCTTGGGAATGACTGCAAGGTCTGAGGTAGATTATTCTAGAAGCAGGTGCTTATCCAAAGTGGAATGGCGCACATTGACATACGGTTAGGAATTCTATTTTCTTACCACCATGGGAGCCAGGTCTCTGTCAGGGTGATGAGAAGTTCCCAAAGTCATTTCTCTTCTCTGGGGTATCTCCTCTCTGTCTGCTGTCACCAAATTTCTAATAACAAATTTCTAACGACATTAGAGCAGAATAAATGGCATTTTTAACTTTGATCTTCAGCTTTAAGCAACAAAGAAATACTAATAAGTCAAGATATGTCCACCTTTACCATAAAAAAAAAATTTGCTTCAATAACCAATATGTAGATCAAACAACGTAAAACTAAATAGCTAAAGATGGCAGGGTATGGTGGCTCACGCCTGTAATCCCAGCACTTTGGGACACCAAGGCAGGTGAATCACCTGAGGTCAGGAGTTTGAGAGCAGGTGAAACCTTGCCTCTACTAAAAATACAAAAACTAGCTGGGCATGGTGGCAGGCACCTGTAATCCCAGCTACTCAGGAGGCTGAGACAGGAGAATTGATTGAAACTGGAAGGCAGAGGTTGCAGTGAGCCGAGATTGCACCACTGCACTCCAGCCTGGGCAACAGAGCAAGACTCCATCTAAAAATAATAATAATAATTAATAAATAGCAAAAGAAAGAAAAAACCCTCAGCTAAGAAGTACACTGTTGTGTTTTTGGGTTTTTTTTTTTTTTTTTAGTTAACACTTGACAAGTTTACATTTTCCTTGTCTTCCCTTGGGTGCCTTAAAATAAATCTCTATGAATATTTCCATGTAACATTGGGTTTTTCCCCCCATGTAAAATCCACATATCAGGAATTCCTCTATTCTGTCCTCTGAGTTTCTTCCCTTGGGAATAATTCAAATGCCAAACCTGTCATTTATCGATTTATTGCTGTATCTAGTAGTTTTCTTCCTGCCCTCAAAGTTTAGCTTAAAGAGCACTTCATGAGGGCTCTGCGGGTCCTCAGACTACATGAGGTTTCTGCTCAATGGGCTATAATTCAGCAAAACAAATCCTGCTCATCGAGGGCATCTAAATGGTATCCTGTTAAATTTCCCCACGTGCTTTTCTTAAGTTACGGCCTACGACTGGAAGAAGGGGTGAAGCGTCACCCATACCTCCACATCTTATTTTCTGTATCAAATTTCAAAGCCCTTGGAGAGGCAAGGCGGTTTCTCTGATGAGCTGTGAATCAGTGCACATCCTCTGAAATGGGAGGTGGCCGTGGCGTAATCCATCCCTGCTGGTACCCCGGATATTTCTAGAAACCAGCACCTCCCTGTCCTCCACGTCTGGTCATCAGAAGCCTCTCTCCTCAGCTGGGAGAACCAGAGCCCAAGAAAGAAACAGGTTTGTCTCCCTTGGAATTTGTCTTCCTTAGTCCTTTTCAGAAAGTTGGAAGTCAGCAACCTGAGGAGGAGTTTCATGTCATCTCTCCTCCACCTCCTCTCGTTTCCCCCCCTTCTTCTCCTTGGAGTCCTTTCTCAACGTCTCTATTTTCTGTTCTAGATAAACAAATAGCCTCTTACCTGTACAGGCCTCACCTGCCTTCCCCCTGTCATTTCTGCAGCCTGCCTGTTTCCTGAGCCTGGCCTGGCATTCTTCAAAGACTCCTGAGGGCCACCTGGCTTCCTGTCGGCCGCCAGGCTTCACTGTCTGCACCAGAGTGGGAATTGTCAGTGCCCTCAGCAAGATTTTACCCCTCCCTTCCAGAACAAACACCAGCATTTCTTTCACAAGCAGTATTCCACAGTTAAAATTTTTTTTAAAGTATAAAAGGGAAACCAAAAGTACGGGTGGTGTATTTTTTTCTCTTCAAATGAATAATCATCATCAATAACAACAACAACAAAAACCAAGCAAAGCCTGAAGACAGGCTGAAGGCACGTATCTATAGATGGATTGTTGTTGTTGTTGCTGTTTTGTTTTGGGGTTTTTTTTTTTTTTTTTTTAGACACAGTCTCGTTTTTTCACCCAAGCTGGAGTACAGTGGCATGATCTCGGCTTACTGCAACCTCCGCCTCCCGGGTTCAAGTGATTCTCCTGCCTCAGCCTCCTGAGTAGTTGGGATTACAGGCACACACCACCACACCGGGCTAATTTTTGTAGTTTTAGTAGAGACGGGGGTTTTCACTATGTTGGCCAGGCTGATCTTGAACTCCTGACCTCAGTTGATCCACCCGCCTCAGCTTCCCAAAGTGCTGGGATTACAGGCATGAGCCACCACCGTGCCCGGCCAGGATGTTCTGAATATTAAACTAGCTGACTGGTGGCCATTGGCTGTGGCATGGAAAAGTAAAGCAGAACAGCTTTTTCCCCTCTGTGTGTGATGGATCACCAAGACACGGGACAGCATAGAGATTCAAAATACAATGCTTTCCCCTTGCTCCTCGGTCAAGCTCACCTTCCTATTACGTAGGGTTGATTGGTAGAAGGCTGCCAACCTCTGGCTGAAAGGCAGAGACAGTCTCCTCTGTTATTTCAGTACCAAGCTGTGTTTCTTAGGCATTAAAATGGAGAAAAAGCAACCACGGCCACTCACTGGGATTGTTCTTGATGATTCCAGACAGACCATAAGTAATTCAGTGAGTCGCTCACAAAGGACCTGGCCCTGTAGGTTTGTGGCTGCAGCATCCAGGCGAGCCAAAGGTGTCAGTGCCACCAAAACGCAGAGAAAAACTCTTAACAGAAAGATGTCATTTTTTTCCCCTAAATGTCACATACACAATTTTTATTGGAGGGTGATGACAGATAGTGAATAACTTAACATAAATTTGCATAATACAATACAGCTGTTAATTTATGATCAAATTAAAACAAAAAGTTTTGTAGTTTGAAGCAGTTAAAAGTCTTCATCTTCTGAAACTTTCCCTCTTGCTTGCTATTTGTTTAGGAATTACTTAGGGTTGCTAGATAAAATATAGATGTCTGGTTAAATTTGAATTTCAGATAAACAGTAAATAATTTTTTAGTATATTTCGTGCAATATTTGGGACATACTTATACTAAAAATTAGTCCTTATACATCTGAAATTCACATTTCACTGCGTCCTTATATTCATATTTTTATTTGGTAAATCAGGCAACTCTGTACCTCGTAAGCAGCCTAAGCTCTCTCTACTGGCTCTTCTCTGGCAGGGCAGAGGGGGCTGTTTTATGGGAAAAGGCACTTACTGCTGGGACCTTGATATCTTTAGACTGTCAGGGAGGCTGGCTCTCCTAGGAACACTAACAGAGTCAAGAGATCAGACTAGAGAGGTGCCAGTGCAAAAGGGGAAACTGAGGCAGGCAGCACGCCTGGGCTTTCCTGACAGCACCAGGGTTATTACAGCTCTCTTTTTCAGATTTTCTGGACTACAACCTCATCATAAGAAATATATTTTGTAATTCAACCCAGAACACACATCCCTTGTAAATGGAACAAAAAGTTTTATGAAACATGTCACCTTCTATGTACAATCTGCTCAACGTCCTGTTCTAGTCAATTTCATTTCTTTAAATGCCGCTCTTAACCCACTAAATTGAATTCATGGATTGAATTCACGGTCCCCTGAAGGATCACAGCCCACATATTGAAAAACACTGGGTTAGAAGGTCACAGTTCAGAAAAATGAATGAAGAGGTTTTTAAAAACTACTTTACAAAGGAGGAAATGTATCAGATCCCTTAAGAGCCTTTCCAAGTCAATTTTTGCTCATTTGTGGCCAAACTCGGAATCAAACTTAGGTCTCCCAACTCCCAAGCCTGCGTTTTTTGGTTTCCTTCTGCCACTCTTTCTAGTATCCATTTTCCTGGTCTCCACGTTGTAATACACATTCTGGGATCCACATTGACTTGTTTTATTTTACATAATTATATTACTTGTATACTATTTCCTTATCACTTCCTATTCTCAAATTTCCACATTTTATATCATTTCTGATTCAAACCGATTACATCATGGCTTATGGCACACACTTGACCGATATCAACATTTAAACTAAATCATCTCGGTACGCACCCTCTGATATTCAGCATCTTACTACCCCGCCCCACCCCCAACCTCGGCTCACTATTTTGATGCCTCAGGAGATCTCAGCCATGAACTTTCCATGTGCTCTCACTGGGATTGGCGCCATCAGTGACATTAAGAAAAACATAGAAACATAAAAACATAAGAAAAACTATTATTGGTTGTCATTTGTTCTCCCTAACCTATGAAGTAAGTAGGGTATCTGTTATAAAGATTCCCTTCTAGAGTCGAGAAAACAGAGGCTCAGAGAGGCTAAGTGTTTTTCTCAGGGTCACACAGCAAACACAGAACTCCAGTCTTCTTGCTGTGTCTCTTACCTTCTGTCATCAGGACACAAGGACTGCTGAGCGGAGATTCCTGCAGACAAGTAAACTGGCTGGAAGAAAGACACCAACCCAAGAGATCTCCATGTATTTTGTATATTTTTCTCACATCCTTAGTCTAGATTTCCAAGCAACGTACAGAACTTTCTGGAATCTTGTCATCATTCACTATACTGTCCTCTGGATCCTCTCCAGGAGCCACCCACTCCACCCACATTTTTTTTCTAGTTGTCATAAACAAATTTCAAAGACAGCCATTTTCTCCAGAGCCATTTCTGGTGATGCTACCACAGTTCATCCTGGTATGTTTTTATTCATTTAGCAGTCCATCAGCTTACACAGAGAAGTGGATCGGAGCTCCCCTTCCCTCCCGGGGAACCACTTTCCCTTTGTCTGTCTTGATCCTTCAGCTGCAGCCTGAGCTGCCAGTGGAGAAAGTTTTCTCCATCCCTTAGGCTCAGCACCCCTCAGGGCCAAGGAGACCCACAGACAGCATCACGCAGGTCCTACAGCCCTCATCACTTGTATCTTCCCCCACCCTGTGATGAGGTAGGATGAAGATGGCTGGGGGTATGGACTTTGGGGCCACCTCCCTGGCTCAAAGCTGGCTGGACCCCTTACTCAGCTGTGTGGCCCTGGAGCATGACACAGTTCCCCCTACGCCTCGCCTCTTCGCTGTGTAAAGGGGATAATAACAGCATCTGCTCTGTTAGATGGAGGACTGGTTAAGTGGAGTAACATACTTAGCACACAGCCTGGCACCCGCTTATTTTTTCTTTTGCTACTTGGTTTCAAATCTTCCAATCTTCCTATTATTCCTTTTTTACAGAGCCATCTCAGAAACCTTAGATACATGTTCCTTCCGTGTGTCCCTCCTTGCCCTGCCACAGTGCCTCTGCTCCACCCACAGCCTCAGCACCTGTGCTCTGCCTCCTCAGTAACCAGCGTTCCTCATCTGCCACTCCTGGATTGCTCCCTCCTTTTGAACTCAGAAGATTTTCTACCCTCCTGCCCCTCCAGCCAGACTTACCTTTTTGATATGCCATTTCCCCAGGACACTATTTTCTCCTAGGGACAAAAAAAAGAAAAATCAAATTACTAGGATCTGAGGACCTGGGAGGATTTCAGAGATCGCTGGTCAGTCCCAGCAACCAAGACTCAGGTGCTCTCCCCGGGGTTCTGCTGGAGATCATCCTGCCAGTCACCCCAGGAGCGAGGGGCTCATCTCTTCCTAAGGCAAGACCTTCCATTTCACGAGGCTGGACCCGCACCAGTGTCCTCCCATTAATTCATTTTCCTATGGCTTCCATCCACGGCCTCAAACTCTGGGACCACATAGCACAGGAGCCCTTTACAGAGTTGAAGGCTGTGTCCCTCTGGCTTCTGCAGCTCTTCCTGGTGCGACAGAGTTTCAGGTCCCCTGCGCATCCACCTCCCACCCCTCTAGCCTGTCTGTGTCCCTCTAGAGGGTGACATGCCCTTAATGGCAGCAGACCCTGGTGTGGGGTACAGAGCGGTAGCCGCTGCCCTGACATTGGCTGCTTCCAAAGGCCAGGTGGTCATTAGTGTGTCATTAATAACCCTTTATAGGACTGTCATCCCTGAATTTATCTAAATTTATCTTGATTATTGTAACCCTGTAGACCGATAAGCCCTATAAGTATAAAATACACTGGATGAAAAAGCTACTTCCTATTATTTGTTCTAAAAAATTAACTCCTTCAAGTAATCTGGAGTTTGCTGACCAATTTCCTATTTTACCCCCCTCACGTCTTCAAAACTCAGCACTGGTGATTTCACATCTGTTGATAAGATTAATCTTTCCCGTCCACTAGACTGGAAGCTCCCTGTAGGAGCTACAGTAGCTACAGTGGGACCCACTGTAGCATCCCCCAGTGCCCAGCATGGAACCAGGGCATCACAGATGTCCTGAGGAATGAGTGGGTGGGCTGCTCTTACAGACTAGGGTCCCACTTCCTCTTGTCCAGCTCCTTGCCCTCCCCCATAGCGTGTGGACCATCAGGGGTCCTAGAACTGAGGTCCTGGTGATAGCACCCAGGAGCCTGTTCCCAGTATGGCCTCATGGCAGGGCCTGGTCTCCGGGTATGGCATGAGATGTTGCATGAGCATTCTGTGAACATCTTCAGGGAAAACCAAATCAAAGTGTTGGCCAGGCCCACCAGAGCAGGGGCCCACCCAAACAAGCTGACAGGGGGAGGCGCCCCACAGAACGGACATGGGGAGGTCTTGCGAGGTCTGTAATAGAGGCCGTGAATGTTTGTTTAGTTCTGTCTATGCGCCAAAGTTATTCTAAGTGCTGACCATGCGCCATGCTTTTTGCTGACTACAACCCTGTGGAGTAGGAGTAGGATTATCCCCATTTTCTGGGTGAGACGCTGAGGCTGCCAGAGTTACGTTGACTAGAGCTACCCAGCTGAGAAGCAGTGAAACACAAATTCAAACTTGGGCAGTCTGACTCCTATATATGCTTAAAAAAATTTTTTTTTATTTCCATAGGTCGTTGGGGAACAGGTGATATTTGATTACATGAGTGTGTTCTTTAGTGGTGATTTGTGAGATTTTGGTGCCCGCATCACCCGAGCAGTACACAATGAACCCAACTTATAGTATTTTATCCCTCACCCTCTTCCCACCTTTCCCCGCAAAGTCCATTGTATCATTCTTCCATCTTTGCATCCTCAGGGCTTAGCTCCTGCTTATGAGTGAAAACATACAAGGTTTGGTTTTCCATTCCTAAGTTACTTCACTTAGAATAATAGTCTCCAGTTCCATCTAGGTTGCTGCAAATGTTATTAACTCACTCCTTTGTATGGCTGCATAGTATCCCATCTCATATATATATAATATATATATATATATATTATGTGTATATACACACACCATAGTTTCTTTATCCACTAATTGATTGATGGGCATTTGGGCTGGTTCCACATTTTTGCAATTGCAAATTCCTGTGCAAGTATGCTTTTAACCGCTATGCGGTCTTGGCTCTCAAGGTGGAAGTTTGATGTAGAAAGCAGAGTCAGGCCCTGGAAGAATCCCCTAGGCTGTCTGTAAGAGGTAGAATCAGTGTGATGTTCTAGAAGCAGTCAGCCTGGCAGTGCCCTGATAGCTGAGTGGTACAGTCATGAGCCAGCACTCTGCCTGGGTCTCTCACAGGGTTTCTCGTGCTTGGCTGCAGCCTGTAGCCACCCTGGGGAGCTTGATGCCTGGGGCTCCCCACAGATTCTAGTGTCATTGGCCTGGGCATTTGGGATATTCACAAGCTCCTTGGTAACTACAGGGTGCAGCCGAGGTTGAGAACCAGTGGGAATGGAAATGCAAGAGGAAGCTGCACTCGCCTGCCCTTTCCACACCAGAGCCCTGGGGTCCTGTGGGAGAATAAAGCTGCGGTCTCATTTCTCCCCAACCAAGACGGGAGCTTCACATCCCCACACACTGAGAGGCCAAAATGGGTCCGACCAGAGTGAGTGTGCTCTGGCTAAGACTGGCCGACAGTTCTGTTCAGCTGGGGCAGGGACTGGACGTGGCCCTTTGATTTGACTGCACTTCACTCTTTCCAGCCTGTCTGGCCATTATTCTTGCAGGACCACTCGGAACCAAAGGCTCCTTCCTCGGCACCACACATGTCCCATCTTGCCCTGTGTCTTCCAGCTTCACTTGCCATAAATCAGTTGTAAGGACCCCTGACCCTAAAACAGTCACCTAATGATAAATCATGTTGATGATAGTGGGACCCTCCCACCAAGACTACTCATCAGATAGGAAGCTAATTCGCAAGGATATGAAGGGCTTTCTGAAATTAGTTGCAGACATTTTTTTGTCTTAAATCTGTATGGTGGTTGGCCCATTTTTAATTTACTTTTTCAAAAACTACATTAAGACACTAAGTAATCTGGGGTCCCAAAAGACTTTGGGGACCTGTAGTAGCTACCTCTGCTACTACAGGCCCTAGGGGACAGTGGCATCACCATGAACGCATGGTGTTTGCCCACCAGCTCCACAAAATAACAGAACTCCACCAATACCTCTTTTCTTAGCTCATTAGAAAAACAATCACAGCATCCCATGGGCTGGGCCAAAGTGGGCAGACATCAAAATAATCTTGCAAGGGGCTGTCCAGCCCAAAGAGGCTTGTCCCAGCAGGTCGCCAGGGGACAGGGTCAGAAAGAGGCAGCCCACAAGCTGAGCACAGCTGCAGAGGTTTCAGCTTGCTTACTGCATTTGAATTAATTGCCAACATTTTAAAATCAGAGAAATTCCACAAAATCTAGGTACCAGCTTTTCTTGAAGAAAAGGGAAGCTCAGGCCAGCCTGAGGCCATCCCCTCTGGCAGTCACCTACCAAGCACGTGGCTCCAGCTTAGCCTTAGAGCCTCCACCAGCCCTGTCAGGGCCCAGATGGAGTGGCCCTTACCCATGACACTTGTGCTGTTCTGAGCACAGACTCACAGTCATGATCCCTCCTGGCCCTGCGGGCATTTGGGTTTGCGTCATCCCCTAATGACACAGTAAAGCTCCTTGGCCTACCAGCTCCCTCTGTGTTCACCTTGACCTTGTTCCCAGCTCCTTGCTTCTGCATCTTGGCTTCTGCCCTGATCCTGCCCAGACCCCGGAGGGCTGTTTCTCTTCACTACTCCCTGCCAGCTTCTCCTTCCTAGCTTTCCACGCTGCAGGATGGGTTACCTCTGCTTGTCCCAGCTGCCCGGCCCCTCTGAAGCTTCCTTTGACCCTCAGCCCAGCTTGTGCTGATGCCCAGGACACAGACAGCGCTTTCTTGGTTCTAGTTTACAAAGCAGTCTGCCCCAGCGGTCCCACCACACCTCCAGTAAACCTCAGACCCCAGCCCACCACTTGAAAATCTGTCCAGGCCACAGGGCAAAAAGCACAGTCTAGGACAAGGAGCAGGCATTATGTGTGGCGGGAGCAGAAACGCTCTTGCTCAGGGCGCTGTACGGTGGCCGTTGGTAGGTTGTCCTTGCTGGTCTGGCGTGCTAGGGGAGAGGCGGGTTCACCCAGCTGTCTGTGCCTGGGCAGGGCAACTCCTGAAGTGGGCTGGGGGAGTGCTCTCAGTGATCTCTAAGAGAGGAGGCAGCACATTGCAGGGTTAGCAAACCTTTAGAAGATCCTGTGTTCCTCCTCCCTCCTTACCTACCTTGAGCAGAAACCACCAACAGCTGTGCATGGTGCTATTTTCCAGAAACTTTCCAAATACACTCATGGATCTGGCCAAGACCATCAGGGGTTGCCCCCATTGGCCTGGGGACAGTCTTTGAGCAATTGCTCTTTGAGGCAAAGTCAGCATCAGCCAGAGTTAGAGAAGAGGGGTAAGCAAACTAGGTTGGGGAGCTGCTACCCGCAGATCAGACGCCAAAGGCAGGCAAGGGTGGTGGCCACCTCCGTGGGCCCAGTGCCAGACAGCTCCACAGAGGCTCAGAGAGGGCTGAAGGGCCAAGGCTGAAACTCCCCGTATCTGCTGACATCGTGAGCACGGCCGCAGAACTCCCACGTGGCTTTCTCCTCCTTCCCCAGGGGCTGCCCCACCGCTTTGCCCTCACCAGCCAGAGCAGTCTACAGTGTTCACTTTGCCCAAGACACAGGGAGGACCCTTGCGGCCTTTGCAAGGGCTTCCCCCAGTTGAGCTAAGCAGAGACCTCACAGCTCAGCTCAACTGTGAGGAAGGAGGTTGAGTGTTCATCCTCCTTCATCTCCCTGGCCTGGGTTTAGGAACACTCAAGAAACATAGTCCTGCCCTCCACCGCCCACCCTGACCCTTCCTTTTCCTGAGTTCTCTAGCCCCATGCGGGCCCATCTCTGCATTCCTAGCTTGGCGGATGCCCTGCCTATCTGGCTTCTACCTCTGATTGTTCCCTTTGTCACTCTGATGCCATGGTCCTATAGCAATCAGAGTGCTGACTGAATCCCTGCCTGCCCTGCCTGATGAGGAAGAAACAATGATTCATGTCCTGCCCGTCTTTGCTTATCATTATCATAGGTTTTAGAATCCAACAGACTTGACTTTTCATTCACTTAACACTCCGAGGTCCTCCTTGTGCAAAACGCCACATGCATGCCCACCAGCACACACACTTCCGAGCCTCAGCTTTCCTGTCTGTGAAATACAACTCAATGAAATGACACAAGTGAAACTCACCTGGTGCCTGCCCTCTTCTCATAAATGGCCCATTGCTTCTGTTCTCCGCTCCTCCCCCAAGCCAGGCCTCCCCTCCCTGGTTCCCATGTTATACCCACACATCCCTGCCCCTCACTCAGGGCCTTGGTTCTGAAGGGATACCCCAAGGCCATCTGCAAGGGTTAGCACAGCTGGTGGCAGTTGGCATCCAGGGCACATGAGGGTGCATTTGTCCCAGCACTGCATTCCTTCCTAAGCTTGCACAGGGACCGGAAATGAAGGGCAGCAGATTCACTCCAGCATGACCGCTGTGGCCCCCTGTGTCTCCCGGTGGAAGGGGCAGCCTCAGGAGTGTGGAGTTCTGGGATCCAGCTTTGGCTTGACCATGTCCAGAGCCAGCCACCCTCCCAAACCTGTTTCCTGTCTGGGGGCACGGAAACCCTCCTGTCCTCCAGGGACGCCAGCTTCCTCATCTCTGCTGGGCAGTCATCTACTACCCCTGGTCCTGAAAGCCCTGAGACCTCTTGTCCTGGAACCCGAAAGATCCAGCTCAGCTGTGCCCCACTCAGAGCCACTCTGGTGGCTTCTCTGCTGCCACCTTCCCCACCTCCAGCCCTGTGCTGTCTCTGCTTTCACTACCACCCCCATCTGGTTGCCCAGTCCATGAGTGTGAACTTGACCTCTACCCCTGGCTGCCTGAGCCTATGATCCTGAAAAACCCCTCCAGCCAGCTGGCCCCACCCCTCAGGACTTCTCTGGTGTGGCAGAGACCCTCAGGGATTGCCCCCATTGGCCTCCTGTGACACCTGGAGGGAGCCTGGTGTGTCCCCACCTTCAGGCTAAGCCCCTTGGAGAAGCCTTCCTACGGTGCAGGCAGCAGGGCACAGAGACCGCAGGACATTGCAGGGAGCAGAGACACGAAGACAAAAGAAATGATTCCTTAAGATCCACAGCCAAAACAAATTGCCGCAATTAACACGTGCCACTGCCACAATCTATGGGCTGAAACGTGGCTGGAGCAAGACAGAAGCAGAAACCACAGAGAGCGTGCGCTCCAATAAAACAGCAATAAATGGCACGGCTGTGATGGAACTTGTTTCAATTTTGTTCCAAAACCTTGTTTAAGTGCTTTTATTGTTTCTGTGCGAAAGAACACAAGTGCTTTTTGAAAATTGCTTCAGCATAAGCCTCGCCTTCTCCAGAAAGTCCTTCTGATTCTCCCATCCCTACCCCATGCATGTCCATGACCCCCACCATGTCCCCCCACCGTGTTGCACTTCCCTGTCACCACTATGGTCCACCAGGCTTCTCCACCAGCAGGGTCCATGCATTGCCCATCTCCACCGCCCCCCAGAACAATGCTCTGTACGCAGCAGGCAGCAGGTTGACACGGGCCCAATGGAATGGCTTTTAAGGTTAAGGGAGAGGCCATTTGTGAACATCAAGGGGGGCACGTGGGCTACTAAGGGAGCCTTGTAGGACAGATGAAATTCTTATTAGAAAGAGTCAGTCTTGATTTCTCAAAAAAAAAAATCAATAAAATAAAAAGCATAAAGACATAGAAACACATGCACAGAATGGTTTTTCCTGGGAGATGGGGAGTGGTGACTTGGCCTCATATGGTCATAATCACCCTTTTGGGGTTTTGTCCCACATTAGAAGAGCAGCCCCGTAACAGAGATAAGAAAACGTAAAACGGGTAACAAAAGGTGGCACAGAATCAGGACCAGTCTGAAGCCCCGGAGAGCTTGGGCGGCTCTGTAGCAGGTGGGGCAGGAGAGGCTTTAGCTGGGAGCACTTGGCCCCTGGCCTGGGTACCAGAGGTCGAGGGAGACCCTTCCCAACCCCGAAAGATGGAGTGTGGGTCTCACTTGCAGGGGAACCTCCTGGGAATCCCCCACGTGGGAAGAAGGATGGCATGGAATGGCCTTTCTCTCCCCTGACGCCCAACCAAGCGAGGCGAGCCCTCCATGTCCACTCTGGCAATCTGGCACAAGCAGGGAGGACCTGCCAGTTCTCTCTT
This sequence comes from Sapajus apella, assembly GCF_009761245.1. Lineage (NCBI taxonomy): Eukaryota > Metazoa > Chordata > Mammalia > Primates > Cebidae > Sapajus > Sapajus apella. Next base: position 1,937,983 of record NW_022436947.1, on the reverse strand, counting down.
GAGAGGCATGGTGGGGACCACCTGCAGGCCAGCTGGCAGCCCCCTTCACCTGCTCACAACCAGCAGGCCAGAGGGTGAGGCATGGACCAGCATCCACTGCTGTGAGTGATCATGCGAACTCCAGGTCCACAGAAGATAAGAAATTAACTATCAAGGCTCCAGGACATGTGCTATCTGCGATTTAGTACCTCTCTTCTCACCCTCAAATTTAATTGTTCAAAACACCTCCCTCCTCAAGAACTTCATTCTCGTGTATCCGAATCCACTCCTCCAGCTCCCAGCAGAGGGGAGGGCCACTCTTTTGTGTACAAGGCCCCTCACTAGGGGGGAGGCTCATGGAGCCGTGTCTCTGGGGACTATCTCTACTTTGTTTTGCCACTGTAGAGGCCACTCTTGGCAAGAAGCCCTTTTCACTAAAAGCTGTCAGCTGCAGAAGAAGGCAAAGGGTTGAAATAGCATCAGGTGGAGGAGGCAGCCCTGGAGAGAGGCCTGGTTTCCATCCCAGCTCTCCCACCATCTGCCTGTGGCCTCTGCAATCTACCCGAGCCCTGGGGGGCCTCCATTTCCTCCATGCAAAGGGAGCTGCCCTCAGAAGCACTTGGCTCAGTTCTTGGCACAGGTAGAGATTAGCTGTGCACAGGCCTAGTGGTTTCAAAAGGAGCCATGTAAGGTAGAGAAGCCTCTCAAGGCATCTCCCTCTCAGAGTTAAAAGGAAACAGAAAGACGGGATCGTGTGTCTCTTCCTCTTTTTTATAAAGGGAATTCAGCTGGGTGCAGTGCCTCACAGCTATAATCCCAGCACTTTGGGAGGCCGAGGCGTGCGGGTCACCTGAGATCGGGAGTTCGAGACTAGCCTAGCTAACATGGAAAAAAAAAACCATCTCTACTAAAAATTTTTTTAAAAAGTTTTTTTTTTTTTTTTTTTTTTTTAATTAGCTGAGCATGGTAGCACCAGCCTGTAGTCCCAGCTACTGGGGAGGCTGAGGCAGGAGAATCACCTGAACACAGGTGGCAGAAGTTGCAGTGAGTGAGCCAATCCAGCCTGAGCAAGAGTGAGACTCAATAAATAAATAAATGGGAAGTCATGTCATCACGAGGTTCCCACTCACCCTCATACCTCATCCAACCCTAATAACCTTCCAAAGTCCCCATCTCCAAGTATGATTATGTTGGGGATTCGGGTTTCAACATATAAACTGGGGGGAGGCCGGACCCACGCATGCAGTCCCTTGCACAATGTATCTAAAATTCTAATTTTATTGGGCAAGCCTCTACTGCCTGATTGCAAGCAAAGTCCCTGAGGCTGGAGAAATCAAAGCACCCATCAGTGAATACAGGGCATGAAGATGCCAAAGCTCACTGCTCACGTCCATCTCCTGCTGATCCTGTGGCCCTGCTGCCTGGACCTGGAACAAAGCCACTTCTCCACAAGGCCTTGTCTTCCTTGAGATTCTCACAGTGCGACCTCAGAAGCCTGCTCCACAATTTCTTATCCATTCAACACCAAAAACCCCATCTGGCTATGGTATTCCTGGTTTCTCCTCCTGGATTTGGGGTTAAACCCTTCCGTCTTCAATGCAGTGTAGCAGTGAGCACAGCCCTAGAGCCATGTCCCCAGGCCTGAGGTCTAAAGCTTCCTCTGCCCCCTCATTTGCTGTGCAGCTTAGACAAGTGATTTTACCTCTCTGGGCAGTGGGAGGGTTGAACTTCTGTAACCTCCAAGTCTCCTCTGCTCTTTTTTTTTTTTTTTTTTGAGACACAGCCTCACTCTGTCACCCAGGCTGAAGTGCAGTGGCTCGCTGCAGCCTCTGCCTCCCATGTTCAAGCGATTCTCCTGCCTCACCCTCCCAAGTAGCTGGGATTATAGGTGTTCACGACCACACCCAGCTAATTTTTTGGGGGGGTGGGGATGGATGAAGTATCGTTCTTGTTGCCCTGGCTGGAGTACAATGGCACGATCTCAGCTCACTGCAACCTCTGCCTTCTGGATTTAAGTGATTCTCCTGCTTCAACCTCCCAAGTAGCTGGTATTACAGGCATCTGCCACCAACCGTGGATAATTTTTTATATTTTTAGTAGAGATGGGGTTTCGCCATTTTGGCCAGGTTGGTCTTGAACTCCTGACCTCAAGTGATCTGCCCGCCTCGGCCTCCAAAAGTGCTGGGATTAACAGGCATGAGCCACTGTGCCCAGGTGCTGTTTCCTTTTTACAGCCCTATGACTGGTCTCCCCGTGCCAGCTAAGAGCATTGGTCCATCTCTTTCTTCTAAGCTGGCCACACAAACAGACCTCAGTTACTCAGCAGCCATGACCACCTGGTACCAGCCATTGTTTAAGCCTCTGGACATCATCCTTGGGCAAAGGAGGTTTTCTTTTAGCTCGGGCCTAGCCCTCCCCGCTTATATCCTGAACTGTGAAAATGGACCGAGCGGGCAAGAGGGAATTCAGGATGAGCTGGGAAAAAAAAGAAAATCCTTCTGCAATAAATTGCATCGCAGTGTAGATCTCTTTCTACCCAGAAAATTCTGAGACCAGACAGTGGCTCATTTATTTCAGACAATATTCGACACAACAGAATTCCAGGTCAATAGAAGGATTTCTGCAGGTTCTTGGAGTTGGTAGGGAAGGGATTTAACCCACAGAGAAAAGAAAGCTGTTCAATTATAGATTCCCAGGCGTGAGGGAGGCCTTATTAATAAATCCTACGGTGATGTGCTGAAAATGCTGCTCCCTCCCTTGGGGGTATCCCACCTAACGACAGTGGGGGACTGATGCGCCCAGGGCCCTGGCCAGGGAGGACGTCTGGGTAAATATTTGGGCAGAGATGGCCGCTGCTGAAATGGCAAGCAGAGCCAGGGAGCAGAGGAAACGGCCCTTTTCTCCCAGGCCCTCAGACGATACATTTTTATAAACATCCAGGCAGGCAGCCTCTGAAGACTCCTGGGCCCTACAAACACATCTCGTATTCCACAGTCAGCCGAGACCATGCTCTGAGCATGGGCAGTGAGAGGAGCAGGAAGCAGGAGGGGCGGGGAGGGGTCTGGCACCAGCCTTCTAAATTTAACATGCAGTTGCTTTTAGGCCAGTGGATAAAAAAATAAATTCCAGTGCTTAAAGCTCTTATCTTTGTTTACCATTTCCCCAAACAGCTAGTGACCTGCACTCTGACTCTTACAGTGAATGATCAACGAGATGCACACAGAGGCGAGGGATGGGAAAGGCAGGCAGGGGCATGGGGAGGGCAAGTTGATGGCCCTCCGCCTTCCTGTGATGTTTATTTGGCCTGGCAGAGTGACTAGGATCTGCTAAGGTCACGAGTCTGTCCCTGGGTGGGTGGGGGCATGGCCATGCTGCATCAGACCGGCCCAGAGGTGGAGGGCACCTTAGGGTCCCTCGTGTCGCTCTCCTGTTGATGAGAAACCTATGAGTATCCTACTGCGACCATTTCAGATGCTCCATAACCTCGTGTGAAAGCTCCGGCGGACCTGGGCTCGCCTATTGCATTGTGAAGTTGTAGTTATTTGAAAATCCTGCCCCACGTGGAGTCAGAATCTTTCTTTCTGGGACTGATGCCATGGGGCCTGGCTCCACCCCCAGCAACTGCATGGCACAGCACAGCCTTCTCCTTGGCCACGGGCTCGCCCTGCAGACTAGTGACGATGCCCCGCTCAGTTTGCTCTGTTCTCCCAGATTCTTTCAGTGTGCCTGGTGGCAGCAGTCCGCCAGCCTCCCCTCACTCCCTCTCTCAGCCCCTCTCTAACTGCTCATCCTGTGACTCCCCCGACTTGGTGTTGGCCTTGCACCTGCCTCAGTTGGCAAATGCAGTGGCGTGTCTTCTTCTTCTTTATTATTATTATCATTATTATTGGCAATCATAGTTCATCCTGCCTCCAATTCCTAGGCTCAAGTGATCCTTCCACCTCGGCCTCCCGAGTAGCTGGGATTACAGGTGCACACCACCATGTCTGGCAAATTTTCTCTTTTGGAGAGATGGGGTTTCACTATGTTGTCCAGGCTGGTCTCCATCTCCTGGCCTCAAGCAGCGCTGCCACCTCGGCCTCCCAAAGTGCTGGGATTACAGGCATGAGCCACCGAGCTGGCCATCGATGGTCTCTCTTCGTCTTGAATCTCTCAGGCACTGCCCAGGCGATCTGAGATGTTGTCCAGGGCCCCTTACTTTCCAGCTGCCCTGCCACCTTCCCTGGGTGATAGTTAAGGTTCAGTGCTTGGCTCTGTGCTTGTTTTTCTTACCCCCATCCCAGAAGACCTATCCCCCTCTGTGCCGACACCATCTCCCCACTTCTAGGCCAAGCTGCTGACGGTCTCCGCGGAGTCAGGTGGAGGTGGGGACCTCTAGCACAACCCCAAAAAAGCTGAGATCCTTCCCCTGGAAGATGCTGCCCCACCACCCATGTGTTCCTCTTCCTGTCTTTCCCTCAGCCACCCAGGAATGAAACCAGGGAATCCCTTTCATCTCTCTTCATTCCCTGACCCTTTAAATCCCAGGACTTACCTCCCCTGGTAGAGCTTCCTTTATGACAATGATTCTGAAATCCAGGCTGCATGTGATAATCCCTTGGGGGAGCTTTTAAAACAATACCAATTCCTGCACCCCAATCCAGACCAATTAAGCAAAAATGTTTTGGGATGGGGCCCCAGTATCAGCAGGGAACAGCCAAGATAGTTACTGCTTACATGGCTTCTCTCTTTCAGCCTCTTTTCCCGTTCTGACTACTACTGAGCGCCTCACTTTTGCCTGGACAATTACAAGAACCTCCTGCCTTTTTGACCCATTTCCCAACTCTTTCTACCCCAGCCATCCTGCATGTCATTATCAGATCACACAAAGCCATTTTCAGTATGTTACCTTTACTCACCAAAAACCTTCAGCGGCTCCCTATTACCATAATAATAAATCTGTGAATGAACAAATCAATGGTTTCCCAAATACAGAGTAAGTTCTATATGGTGTGGAACCGTATCTTATCCCCTCTCCTTCCCTGCCCCTCACCCCACACACTCTGCTAAGCAGAGTAAATAGAGGGAACCAGGATCTGTAGGGTGAGCGAACAAAAGCATTTTCTCTGCAAATTAAATACGGTCCACTCACTTCCCAGTGCAGAGAAAGTGGGCTAGGTGATTTAACTATCACTTACTTAGAGGCTTATTTCTTTCAACACCATGTACAATCAGCTGTGAATGTTCCATACTAATGGAAAACACAGAATCCTAAATATTACCAAACAGCAGATAATTCAAAGACTCGAATCTAGTTGATGTTGGAATGCGTTTTTGCTTATGAGTGCTGAGTGCTTGTGTCTGATAATTGGGGCAATTTTTTAAAATTAGGTAATTAGATGTGTTTTATTTGTTCCTATTTTCCCCTCCCCCCGCTACACACACACACTGTATGAATAAATAACTCAAGCTCCCAAAACAATACCCTATTTCCTTCTCTCAATCCTTTCCTGGAATAGAGATAGCAGTTAGATTTCAGAATATTAGCAAGAGAGGGAGAAGAAATTGGGGCGGAACCTGCAGTTAAGAGTAAACAGAAGAAACTAGATGTCAACAGGCTGCTTTTCAACTGATTCACTGTTGAAATTTTAGGCAGCATGAACAACCTATTTGTCAAACTGTTTGCAATATCTACTAAAGCTGAACGTACACATCCCTCGTGGCCCGGCAGTCCTGCTCCTAGATGACACCCAACAGAAACTTGCACTCTGTTCACCAAAAGCCATAAACAAGAAGGTTCATAAGCTTTATTCATAATGGACCCCAACCTGAGAACAACTCAAATGTCCATTGACAAAGAAAAGGATGGATAAATCCAGGAGCTCACCCAATGGAGCACCAAACCACGAGGACGAACACACCGCAGCTACACAACGTGGATGACTGTCACAGACATGAGACTGAGCAAAAGAAGGTAGACCAGAAAGCCTGCGTGGAAATACGTCATTTACACGAAGTTCAAGACAAAGAGGCAGAAGTAATCTCTCATGTTAGAAGTCAAGATAGCTGTTACTCTTGAGGGGAATGTGACTGGGAGGGGCCACGGTGTGCTTCCGGGCGCTAGAAGTTTCCGTCTTGGTCTGGGTGCTGGTTACACAGGAATGCTTATGGTGTGGAAATTCATTGAGCTCTATGCTTGAGATGATGTCATATTTTTCCATATGCATGTTATTCTTCCATAAAATGTGCAAGAGGAAAGGAACAGGGGAAGGCTGGAGGAGGGAAGATAAGCCCAGGTAGGCCTAGGTAATGGAAAAGGCTTGGAAATTGAAGACCTGCATTCAGTTCCAGCTCTACCACTGACTGGCCTTGAGACCTGGGACACGTCACTTGACATCTCCAAATCGCTGGGGTTTTTTCATCTCTATAACAGACAATAAAAGCTGCCCTACCTACCTCACAGTGCGGTTGTGAGGACCAAATGGTCTAATGGCTGTAAAAATCCATTGGTGAGCAATAAAGTACTTCACAAGGCAAAACACTCTTATTATTCTAGATCTCTGCAGACGGCAGTTTCTGCAGAGGGTCAGCACTATCAGTGAAGCTCAGCTCAGAGCCATCATGAAGAGGACTGACACCCCGTGGGGTGTGTGTCTGTGTGCGCACTGCAGCCTGGTTTATGCTTTTTCATTACATCTCTGCACCTAATCCCTTAATGGCCTGGGCCTCAGAGTACAAAACACCTAGAATAATCCCTATGTTTTTATGAGATGGGTTCTGTCTCCTTCTGAAGTAGGTATAAATAGATGCTATGTACACTCTCCTAATTACTTTTTCTCAAGTATGGATGAATTTCAACATCCAAATCTGCCAAATTATTGAAACCAGCTTGGAGGACTTTCTGGACATTGGCCAGGGAAGCCAGCAATGTGGATGGAAAGGTTTCTCACCCGCTTCTTGTAACCAAACTTCCATTGTATCTCCCTGCAAGCCTTGAAACTGCTCCCTGGACCCACCGAACTCAGACAACAGAGCTATGGGATCTAGAAGGTGAAATGTCAGAGCTCAGAGAACCTCAGCACCCTCCCCAGCTTTGCCATAAGAACTCAGGGCTCACTGGGCACAGTGGCTCATGCCTATAATCCCAGCACTTTGGGAGGCCAAGGTGGGTGGATCACCTGAGGTCAGGAGTTCAAGACCAGCCCTGGTCAACATGGTGAAACCCAGTCTCTACCAAAAATACAAAAATTAGCTGGGCATGGTGGCAGGTGCCTGTAATCCCAGCTACTCATGAGGCTAAGGCATGAGAGTCTCTTGAACTTGGGAGACGAAGGTTGCAGTGAGCCGAGATCACGGCACTACACTCCAGCCTGGGGGATAGAGCAAGACTCTGTCTCCAAAAAATAAAAAAAGAAGTCAGGGCTCCCCCTGGAAACCAGTTGCAAGGGCGAGGGGCTTTGCCTCTGGTTTATGGTCAGAAGGGCAAAGCGAAGGTCGCCCCATTTCCCACAGATTGGTTTCATATTACAGTCCCACAGTCCCTGCAGAATCAGAGCAAATGGAAATCTTCATTCTTCATACGGCTGTATTGCCCCAAGCTATCCCTGGGCTTAAGGGATTTCCAGCTCCCGCTTCTAGAGGGCAAGGGCCAACATCGCTTGGCCCACTTCTTAGTCTAAGACCAAGTCTAGCAACGGCTGTGGAAGTATAAATACTACAGATGCTGCTGTTCCTCCTGCTCTGAGGAACAAAACTGAAGCCACCCACGCTTCTATTTCCTTTAACAAAATAGAAAAATGGTAATTTTTCTATTAGGTCCCTGAATCTCCAGGAAAAATCTTTGTGAAAGCAATGACATTTTTATTTTCTTTTTCTCATTTATGCTCCAGATTACATCTGCACACACACCCAGTGTGTGGCATATGTGTAGGTGTGTGACTGTGTGTGTGTTTCTAGCTTTCAGAGAAAACGATACACAAAATGATAAATACAGAAAAGAGATTAAATAGGAGACGGCAGTACTAAGTATTATTTCCTACTTAAAAGGATTTATCAATAGATTTCCCATAGAGTTAGTCCCCTAAACCATCAGATTAATCTATTGTATTTAAATATATTTAAATCCAGGCCAAGTGGCTCATGCCTGCGATCCCAGTATTTTAGGAGGTTGAGCCTGGAGGATTATTGGAGGCCAGGAGTTCCAAGACCAGCCTGGGTAACGTAGTGAGACCCCCCATCTCTACAAAAAACCAAAAATTAGACAGGCATGGTGGCTTGCACCTATAGTCCCAGCTACTCTGGAGGCTGAGGCAGGAGGATTGCTGACCCAGGAGTTCAAGGCTGCAGTGAGGTATGGTAGCACCGCACTGCAGCCTGCACCACAGAACAAGAAAATAAATAAACATGCATTGGTTTCTAGATCCTAAACTATATGATGGAAAGACTAAGAGACCAAGAATCTTAGAAATACAATTAGAAGTTACTGCCCATTGAAAATCAAATATATGTGAAAAACTCTCCCCAAAAAGGAAGAAACTGGTTTGAGAATGTAAACCACTAGGTAAAGATTCTATTTATTTTCTTTATTTTCATGTTTCCCAATATTTAATTTTCAATCTTCTAAAAGCAGTTATTTAGTTTATAAAATAAGTCCCAGCTGAAATGAATTTGATAGGATTTTAGAATTTCTTTCTCCCTTAACACATCCTATTAGCGTAGTTCAGTACAGAGAGCCTAGCGCCTCGTGTTGAAATAAGCTTTCCTGCCACTGAATGTGTTCATACAGAAATATCACCTGCTTATGAGATACCGTCCTGTTGCCAGACTTCCACCTTCACCTTCTTGTTCACCCTGCTCTGCAAGATGTGTGGGACAGCATTACAGACAAGGGGACCTGACGATGCTGCCCTGGCGACTGGCCCAAGGCCATGGCTAAGGGTTACAGACCCTGAACAGAACCCTGCCCTTTGCCTCCCTTGTGGGACCCGAGGCCAGGCCAAGGTCAGGGCAAGGGGCTGCAGGGGCTTCCTCGTTGGGTATGGACAGCACCGCTTGATTTTGAGATTTCCCCCAACTCTAATTCTGAGTAATTTGGCCTTTGAAACAGGAGGCAGAGAGAACCCTGGGGGTGACTTTTCATATTATCTTTTGGAAACAAAGAAGCTTCAGGTGCTTCCTGGCTTGAAATAAGAGAATATTCTGCTCGGTCCCCTCTGTTTTCCTGACACTCCAGGCCCAGCAGACCTGCCGCACCCTCACCAGCTACTGGTAACGTAGGTGCCTGGAGGTGCTGGGAGAGGACCAGGCGTGCCAAAGACCAAAGGCCAAGGCATAGAGTAGGCCAGGCCACGCCACAAGCGCAGCTCAGAGTCCCCATCCTCCTGCCTGCTGCTTCTATTTTAAACGCACAGGGTGAGCCAGCCAGTCCTTCTAAGGAAAAGCACTTCCTGGACGAGCTCACCTTTCTCTCCCTTTTTCATAGATGTCAACTCTACCCTCTGGCATCCCCTCAATTTTTTTTGGTCAGTGTTTTCTAGGCACCAAAGAAACATATCCATTTAGCAAAACCACTTTTCAGTCTCACTGCTTGACAGGCCACCGCCTACCTCGTTCCATGCCCAGCAGCCCTGCTGTGCGCCCCGCGCTCACACACAGCTGACATGGCCCGAGTGGCTCCCCCAATGGGATGCGTTTGCACCCTCAGTGCCGGCAAGTACCATCCATCCAAGGTTCAGCTCAAATGGCCCCTCTCCTACTGGCCAGTGGACAGAACTATTTTTATTTCTTTAAACACCCCTCAGAGTCTTTGCATAGGCTGTTCCACATGCTAGTGTTACTAACACTTGTATTTAGTATTTTGACATTTTATTCCGGAAAACTTTAAGATTACAATTGGAAGGCTGGTTTAGTGTACTCCTGTGTGTCCCAGTCACCCAGCTGGAGCAAGGATTCACACATGCCATTCCAGCCTCATTTATTTTCCCACCCTTTCCCCCCTTCAGTTATTTTTAAAATCTCAGATGTCAGAGCATGTCATCTGTCAATATTTTAGTACATATCTCTAAAAGAAGAATTCTTTTTTGAGGGTGGGGGTGAGAGTCTCGCTCCATTGCCCAGGCTGGAGCACAGTGGCGCGATCTCGGCTCACTGCAGCCTCCACCTTCCAGGTTCAAGCAATTCTCCTGCCTCAGCCTCCCAAGTAGCTGAGATTATAGATGACTACCACAACACCTGGCTATTTTTACATTTTTAGTAGAGACGGGGTTTCGCCATGTTGCCCAGTCTGGTCTTGAACTCCTGGCCTCAAGTGACACACCTGCCTCAGCCTCCCAAAGTGGTGAGATGACAGGCATGAGCCACCACACCTGACGCAATAAGAACTCTTTTCTAAACGTGACCACAATACTGTTATCAACTAAAACCAAAAGGAATATTCACTCTTGAGAGCACCAATTACCTGTGGGATTCACGGTTCCCTGGTTGATCGTATTTGTTTAAGGCTGGTTGCAGCTGCCTCTGAACGAGCCCATCCACTTTACACTGGCGTTTTCTCATTCATCCCAAAAATCTCAGCCTGGATGTTGTCACTTCCTCCAGGCAGAGTCGCCGATCCCCGATGTCTGGGATGTGTGTCTCTCGTCTGTTCTCCCATCTCACTCTTATACATCTGATTGCATCCTGATAGACCGGAAGCTCCAAGAGACTGGGTTATGTCCATGCATTTTAAAGTGACATCTCCTGGGTCTAGTACAGTGCCTGGCGAATCATGCTCGCCAATTCCATATGTATTCCCTGAGTATGTAAATGAAGGATCTCCCAAACAGAACTGGTTTTCTACTCCTCATAAGCCCAGTTCATAACACTTTACACATCCAGGTAATGATTTGTTTGGGAATCTGTTTCCCCAATGGGCAGAGCCTTCTTGGACCCCTGACACTCAGTCCAGCACCCGATCCATCCAACGTGCCCATTGAGGGACTGGAATGAACAAGAACACTCAGAGTAAGTTCTGCGTTGAGTCTTTGGGTTCACAGACCTTCCTCTCTGGGCCTCATTTTACTCCTCTCTGCCTTGAAGGATCCTGCGAGGATTTCCCAGGTCCTTTCTCCGGATGGGAAGTCCCCATTTATCATGCGCTTGCTGCCCTCTGCTGGCAGGATTTGCTCAGGACCGCTCTGTCCCTGCTGTGTTCCTGAAAGCTGCAGGCAAAGCCAGCCACGGCTGGGTGGACCAGCCAGTAATGACTTGAGTTTTGTTTTCTCACTGGTTCGACTAACACGTAAGGTGTGTGTATCTCTCCACCTCATTTGCCTACTCCGCCAATGTGGAGAAGTGCTAGGGTATTCTCAGACAGACAGACTGATGCCCCTGACTGCACATTAGGACAGGGGGCTATAAAAGGAGAGCTGGTACCCAGGCCCCACCTCAGACCAGCACTGGGGAGTAGGGCCCAAGCAGCCATCTATATTAAAGATATATAACAATCTGGCTGCTTCTAACATGGAGCCACATGTAGAACTGCTGAACCAAGAAGATCTTTACATGCGTATCTTTTTTAGTGATGGAGTTTCACTCTTGTTGCCCATACTGGAGTGCAGTGGCGTGATCTCAGCTCACTGCAGCCTCCACCTCTGAGGTTCAAGTGATTCTCCTGCCTCAGCCTCCAGAGTAGCTGGGACTATAGGCACCCACCACTATGCCCGGCTAATTTTTTGTATTTTTAGTAGAGATGGAGTTTCACCATGTTGGCCAGGCTGGTCTCAAACTCCTGGCCTCAGGTGATCCACCCACATCGGCCTCCCAAAGTGCTGGGATTGCAGGCGTGAGCCACTATGTCCGGCCTACAGGTGTATCTTGATCTAAAAGCTAGAAGCACTGGAAAAAAAAAAAAAAAGCTCATCTAGGGAAAGAGTAATGACTTTGATTTTCTAACACAAAATTCCCTTAGCCTATCTCAAAAAGTTTTCTTTCTTTGATAAACCCTAAAAGCTTACGAGCCATACAGTTTTCTTTGGGGGACCAAGACCGTTTACCCATTAGGGGTGCTGCTCCCAGATCCAGTTTCTCCTTTGGAGCTATAGTTCTCTGTTTTGGTGTACTGCAGCTCTGTTTCTTCTTTGACATATGTATATTCCTGCATGTGTTAAGATTCATTTGGTTGCATATAATGGGATTCAGAACATCGATAACTTTAGCCACAAGGGGGAACTTGTTGGAAGGTACCAAGATGCCACCCACAGGGTTCCCTGCCAGGAGCAGATGGCAAACAGGAACTGCAACCCGATGGGGCACCAGGAAATGGTCTCTCTGTCCTTTGCCTCGGCTTTGTTGCATACATCTGATTCGTTTCTTCTCTCTTGAGGCCACCTGGTGTTTGCTGCTCATTAATCCACAAGGCGGAATGTGGCTGACAATGGCTCTCCACTTGCCTGTGTTGACTGCCGCCTGCTGGAGAAAAACTTCTTTTTCTTTGCCCCAGATCCAAATTTCCAGATTGGTCCCTTGGGCCAGTCAATCTTGGCGTGTGGGGCTGGCAACAGGATCTGTGAGGCCGGATGAGAAATGAAAGTGTGGTAGCCTTTATTCCCAAAGCAGGGGAAGTGCCCGTCATGATACTCAGCAAGCTTCTTCTTCTGTAGCCTCTTTTTTGACTTGTCATGGTGTTTTTATTTTCTATTTACTGTCGTTCTAAGTAAAGAAAACTCCAAATTTTAAATTATTAGCAAGCATTTTACCATTCGTCTTTATATCAAGCAATGCCAGACTTAAATGTAAATTTCAGCGCTTTAACTCATGTGCAGAGTCACTGAAATTACACAATTGGTGTTTTGTGACTTGTTGGCCAGAAGAGACAAACACAAACCAAGCTCATGAAGATTGGAAGCAGGAAGATAAGGTGCCTCCAGGTTCACCCAAGGAGGGACGCTCTGTCGGGCCTGGACATACTAGATGGGCTAAGGGAGTCCAGACCCTACCAAGCGTCCAAGGGCCCTGTCAGCCACCAGACACATGACTGAGACCCAGCCAGGGAGGCAGAGTCTAGGGAAGTTGGTCCCGGTGTCTCCCCTTCCCACAGCATTCCCCAGACAGCCACAGCAGACTAACCTCCAAGGACCTCTAAACCTCTGTGCTATGACACACTCAATGCCTGGGCCAGGAGTGGGCAGAGGCTTACCCCCAACAAGACGCAACCTCTGGCCAGCCCCATCACATACACTGTGTGCTGCCAGCCTAGGGCAAGGACGGCCACCACCTTGCCCACCCAAGATGCTACAGGGTGCATGCACCCTATCCTGGCCCGCTCTGTGCCTGTAGCCAGGACCCTGTGAAGTGTGGACAGCAACATCAGGGCAGAAAGGGGGAAGCCAGGCAGAGAGCACACGCGGCTGAGAGCTGGTCATGGGAGGCAGCCACGGCAGTGGTGGGGGCAAGGGGAGTGCGTGAGCCAGGCTTCCAAAGCACAGATTCAAAGATAAAGTTATGTCCGGATATGGTGGCTCACGCCTGCAACCCCAGCACTTTGGGAGGCCAAGGCAGGCAGATCACCTGAGGTCGGGAGTTCGAGACCAGCCTGGCCAACATGGAGAAACCCCGTCTCTACTAAAAATACAAAAAATTAGCGAGGCATTGTGGTGCGTGCCTGTAATCCCAGCTACTTGGGAGGCAGGAGAATTGCTTAAACCCAAGAGGCAGAGGTTCGGGTGAAGCAAGATCATGCCATTGCACTCCAGCCTGGGCAGCAGGAGTGAAACTCCATCTTGAAAAAATAAAAAAGAAGATAAAGTTATGTCTGGGTGTGGTGGCCCACGCCTGTAACCCCAGCACTTTGGGAGGCCGAGGCAGGCTGGAGTTTGAGACCAGCCTGGCCAACATGGTGAAACTCCATCTCTACTAAAACTACAAAAGTTTGCCAGGCATGGTGGCAGATGCCTGTAATCCCAGCTACTCAGGAGGCTGAGGCAGGAGAATCGGTTGAACCTGGGAGGTGGAGGTTGCAGTGAGCCGAGAACACACCACTGCACTTAAGCCTGGGTTACAGAACAAAACTCTGACTGAAAAAAAAAATAGATAAGTTATAAAGACTCTCAGACAACAAGCACAGAGCATTAACCCCCATGCACAAGGTCCTTTTCACAGGTCACTTGCTCAACCAGCTGCCCCAGTGGCCTGTGATGGGAGTGGGAAGTGTGGGGTTGAGTGATAACCTTCTAAAGGAACAGTTTCCCAGAATGCAGATGGGAGAGCTTTGGGAAAACCAGCCAGACCTTGTTATTTTTATGACAAAGTCAGAATACCACCCTGGCCCTCTAAATTCATCAACAGGCTCAGACATGGGATTAAACTACATATAATTTCTGCAACTTGATTTACAGGCGTCGTTAAACAGCTGCATGTTACTGAATGGCCACGCCGTAATAGATTAGCTAAGATACTGGCTATGGACCTCAAGAATCCACGTGTCCTGGCCCCTGCCCTTCTGCCCCCTCTGAACTGCCGTGCAGTTCTAATAAGATCCCAGGTGGCGCTGCTTCAGCTGCTGACCTCCGCCCACCCCGGGAGCTCACTTTGAGAACGGGCTGAGGTTCCAGGCAGGGGGGCCAGTGGCTGCTCCAGGGTTGTCAAGGGCTCCCCCTGCAGATGGAGGAACTAGGCCTCCCAGCGCTCATTCCTGGAAAGTTGGTGGCTTCAGAATGGACTTTCCCTGGAGGCCGGCCTCCTGCTGCTCTGGGAAAAAGAGGAAAAGGAAGAAAGCAATCCCCCATGTTGGGGACTCCTTCTGGATTAGCATTGTCTTAGGTGAAGAAAGTGAGGCATCGCCTACCAACCAGATAATTCATTCCACCTGTGCAGGGAGAGCCACGGAACAGCAATAAGCTTCCTTCACCCTGGCGTGCCCACACCCTGCTCAAGAGCTCATGGGCACGTGTTCATCTGCAGGCCAAGGAGGGAGAGCCAGGGAGCGACAGAGCGTCACTCCAGGAGAGTCGCCCAGGGGGTGTTAGGATCCCCCCACATCTGCACCCCTGAAATCGACTATTTTCCAACTCTTCCTAAGCTGACTTGTGCAGATGGAATCTCATTCCAACTTGAATTTTTATCATGGTAATTCATATTTCTTCTGTTTTGCCTGTTCGTATCCTTTGACCATTTTTCTAGCTAGTTGTCTTTTCCTACTGATTGGTAGTAGCTCTTTGGTTTTATGTTACTGTTAATCCTTTATAGATGTTGCAGATTTTTTATTTGCTATTTCACTATTTGCCTTTTAGCTTCATGATCTGGCAATGACTACCCATGTGACAGGCTCCTTGAGCCTGTTTTCTCATCTAAGCGATGGGAAGCAGCTGCCACCCTGGCTTGATGGACGAGTAAATGAGCTTCTGCTGCACTTGCTCGGCCACATCAGCTCCCGGTAAACGCTGGCAGCTGTGGCAGCCGCGGCAGTGTATAACCAAACTTCTCTGTATTACCCTCAGAGACCCCGAGCCCCAGGCCGACACCGTGAGATGTAAGCACAACAGAACACGCTGAGGGCCGATCAGATGCAATTTGGGTCGTATCGACTTTCCATTTTGTGGCGTTTCTGCTTAAATATTTGCCAGAGTTGGAAACGAGATTGAAATTTAAGGAAAAGACAAAATGCTGTGAGAGTCGGGCTAACCGGAACTTCTCCCTTCGTCACGACTCCTCCATTAGGCGGCCCCTGAGTTCTGCAGCCTCGAGGAAGGCCTGCCCTATCTGGACATGGTGATTGCAGAGACACTGAGGATGTACCCACCAGCTTTCAGGTATGCTGCAGCCCCCTCCCTCACCCCAGCCTCCACTCCCTACCCCTTCCCCCTGCCCTACCCCGCAGGTCAGGGCCCTCCTCCACCAGTTACCACACGTGTTTCTGGGAGGCAACGCCTGAGTCCCGGGTTCCTTTGTATCCCCAAGGGCACCTCAGATATCTGGCCTGCTTTCCTTTAGGTTAACAACCTTCTCAAAGCTTCGCTGGCCTTTTCTTAACAAGGCCTTTCTCCCCAACCCAAGCCAGCCCTTTGGTCTCCGAGCCTTTGCTGGCTTTTGCCATTTCCCCTGCCTGTTCATTCATGCATTCATTCATTCATTCAGCAATGTTTATCGAGCATCTACTCTGTGCCAAGCACTGGGAAATCAGCTGTGTATAAAATCGATAAAAGTCCCTGACCAATCTTGGAGCTGGCATTCCAGTAGGGGACTGTCTGAGGCTTGGGAGCTCCTTCCTGCCATCCAACACCCCAGCTGTCCCATCCTGGAGCTTCAACACAACTCACCCCTGCAAAAAGCCTCACCACCCCACAAGACGTCTGCATCAGGCTTGCCTCACCTGGTCCTCCCTACCTTTCCTCCCCAGAGCTTTGAGCTGTCACTATGTTCCATGCTATATTCTTGGATGCATGCCTGCCTGCCACTCCATGACGTTTCACTAATGTACACGTCAACCAGCCGGTCGCACCAACCTGTGGGTACCTTGAGAGTAGAACCAAGTATTGTGCTTCTTTCAAACTCTCCCGAGCAAGGCACTCCATAGAGAGGGTATCTTAATTCCTGTCCCCAGATCCTTAGAGAGCGAAATACCAGCCAGGTTTCAGGTTCTCAAAACAGCAGCAGCACAAAGCACTAACCCTATGTGTTAAATTCCACTCAACACTTTTATGAATTAATAGATCACGTAAACCATACGGAGATACCTTTCACCATTTTTTAAGAGAATATGTAGATGATTTGAGGGTATCTCAAAATGGTATTTCAAAACAAAAGCATTACAAAGAATGCAGTTGTGGATATTGTCCAAATGTTCAAGTCCAGAAGCAAATATAGAAACTTCCAGTGGTGTGGTTCGTCCTCCAGCACGCAGGGTTTCGGATCTCTCTGTGGACGCAGGCCAGTCACTCAGAGGCTCTTGGCACCCTCTCCTGATGCCAGCATTACGAACTGATGTGCAGCCCTTCCCTGATCTTCTTGGGAGCCTCACACAAACTGTCATCCAATCTTTTTTCTTTTTTTTTTTTTTTTGAGAAAAGTCTTGCTTTGTTCCCTAGGGGGGGGTGCAATGGCACAACCTCGGCTCACTGAAACTTCCATCTCCTGGGCTCAAGTGATTCTCCTGTCTCAGCCTCCCAAGTAGCTGAGATTACAGGTGCCTGCCACCATGCCCAGCTAATTTTTTGTATTTTTAGTATATTTTTAGATGGTTTCACCATGTTGGCCAGGCTGGTCTCGAACTTCTGACCTCAGATGATCTGCCCTCGTTGGCCTCCCAAAGTGCTGGGATCACAGGCATGAGCCACCACTCCCCGCCTTATTTTTTTCATGATTGATATCCAGCTTTCTTCCAAGGGGATTGTGGGCAGCTGATATACATGTTAAAATGAAGTTCAAGATAGAGCATTCAGTGATCAAACTGAACAAAGGCCATTTAAAGGAAAGAAGACTTTACAGGGCCCCAGAGGTGGCTGATAGCTGGGGTCCAGCCTTGGCTTGGTGACCAGGGCTCCTGGCCAAGAGGGAAAGAAGCCAAGCTGAACAGGTGTGTTCTCCAGCAAGAGGACTTCCTGGACCTAAACTCAGTCAAGAATCCATCACACAAGACCTTGTATAGATATCATGTTGACTAACAAAGTGTTTAGGCTCTTCAACATGGAAACACGGTGGCCAACTCTCCACTGACCTATCATGAACAGCAGAGCAGGCGGACCAGGAAGCCAGTGATCTCATTTGAGGACCAGACAGAAACTAGAGAACCTGGATGAAGTGGTTAGAATTCACCGAACGGGTCTAAAGGGCGTATGGGAGGCGGTCTCGGCCCGGGCCATGGTTTACTGTGTGATCGTGGGTGAGCCCCATGCTGCTCCTTCCTAGAGGTTAAGTGGGGACACATGCCTGCTTGGCTGGCCCCGCAGAAGTGGGTGAGAGGTAGTGAGTGGTGTAGGTGGAACTGCAGTGCCCACTCAGCTGCGTGCAGTGTGAGGTGTGTGGGGAGGAGCAGGGGCACCGGTCAGACAGTGGAATGGCCAGCTTCCATCCAGCAGTGCTCACCTGAGCCACCCCTGCCCCACACCTCCACCCC
>NW_022436947.1:1751878-1919537 GCF_009761245.1 Sapajus apella | reverse complement strand
CCACACCCGTCCCACACCTCCACACCCGTCCCACACCGCACACCTCCACTCCTGCCCCACACCTCCACACCCGCCCCACACCTCCACACCTGCCCCACACCTGCCCCACACCCCACACCTGCCCCACACCCCACACCTCCACACCTGCCCCACACCCCACACCTGCCCCACACCTCCACACCTGCCCCACACCCCACACCTCTACACCTGCCCCACCTGCATTTTTTGCTCTATCAGCTCTCCCAGCTTTTCTTCTGATAGGAGAGAGGAAAGGTGTCGCAATCCTCACGTAGACCAGCGGACCATCTGCTTCTGCTCAAAGGATTTGGGGGTGAATGTAGGGAGTAGTGAGCCTTTTTGTTTATTTCATCTCCAAAAGCATGTTGACTTTTCCCAGGTGCTGACACAACTTAGACTTACTCATAGAGGAAAATCAGAATGGCCCTCGTGGGAAACACAGCAGCCTGTCTGAGCGCCACTGAGGCGACTCTGGGCAGCCGTGCGCTGCGGTTCCGAAGCCTCTGCTGGTCTCTTACGTGGCTCAGTCTACAGGGAAGGGAAGGCCCTATCTGCCTCCAGGTCCAGGTTGTAAGATGAAAAAGCAGGGTGCCAGGGAACAGCCTCGTCTGGCCCCTCTGGAACTTGGGGTGCAGACGCAACCCCCAGCTGCCTGCCCTGTTTCAGCGCTGGTGCTTGCTAACGGCTCCAAGCACATATAATTGCATTAGCAGCTTAGGATCTCCATGGGTTCCCACAGCCCTGGCCTTTTTCTGTTCCTCTCTGTTACATGAAAGGCTCATAATAGAGAGACAGGGCGGCAAGGAGCCACAAGCTACTCTCAATCTTTCATGGGCAGGAGCAGGACGTAACAGTAATTACTGTAGTCATTGCATTTCCTCTAGCATATTTAGGCAAGTCCAATCCTACAGCTTGAAGTAAAATCCAGCATAGAATTATTTTTAATTTTTAATTATTTATATTGCCAAAATAGCATGTTTATACTTAAAAAAAAAAAAATCCCAGCCAGGTGCAGTGGCTCACACCTGTAATCCCAGCACTTTGGGAGGCTGAGGCAGGCACATCACTTAAGGAGTTTGAGACTAGCCTGGCCAACATGGTGAAACTCCGTCTCTTCTAAAACTACAAAAATTAGCTGGGCGTGGTGGTGCACACGTGTAATCCCAGCTACTCGGGAGGCTGGGCCAGGAGAATTGCCTGAACCCGGGAGGCGGAGGTTGCAGTGAGCCGAGATTATGCCACTGCACTCCAGCCTGGTGACAGAGTGAGACTCTGTCTCAAAAAAAAAAAAAAAAAAAAGTCTCCTAAACAATGCAGAAGAATAAAAATTTTTAAAAGGCCCCCTGCCATCTTCATCCCAGTCCCATCCCCTAGAGAAGAGAAAGATAGAAATGAAGTATTCTTCTAGAAATGTTACATTCATATGTAAGCATAGATAGACTACCCTTTACAAGTGAAGCATAAATGAAATTGTGCGATTGCTCTTGGGCAAAACGAACAAGCTGATCAAATATTCTCCTCTCTGGGAGGAGAAGCTATCGGTAGGGACATACAGGGAACAGATTTTCAAACCCAAATTTCCTTCCCTCACCAGGAATCACTCAGCAAGCCAAATCCACAAAGAGAAACTAGAAGGCTGTCTGCCAGGGACCAGGGAGGGGAGGGGAGGGAGTTAGTGCTTAGATACAGAATTCCAGTGGGGGAAGAGGAGAAAGTTCTGGAACTGGATGGCGGTGATGGTTGCCCAATGAATGTAGTGACACCACAGAGCCGCACACTTAAAATCAGTTCAAATGGTACATTTTATGCGATATCTATTTTACCACAATGAAATAATAAACAGGTCAGCACATAAGTAACTAAATAAATCCAGCCTCACCAGGACCAATTCTGGTGTTGAAAGATTCCAGAATTCTCATGGCAGCTGATGGGTGGTTTGATGCTCTCGTGTCCTGTGAGAAGGACTTAAGACTCAGAAGATTGTTCATGGGTTCCAGCCACGTGGGGGTGGTACAGGAGTGGGAGCCCGTGTGCAGGATGCATTAGGGAAACAGACCCTTGCAACATAGGGAGGGTATCTCGAGGCCCAGCCTGGACGGAGGCTATGACTGGTGTCTCCTCCCAAGCCGCATGTTACCTGGGATAGGAAATGGCCGGAAGTCTGGAAGGTAGGAGGCAGGAAGCGGGGCTTTGTTTTCTTGCTGTGAGCCAGATCTGCTGAAGTGGGATAATGCTGAAGTCAGAGAGAAACTTCTCAATGGAAACCGTTAGTCACAGAAGTAACTGGGGAGGGTGTGGGCTGAGAGGTGCGGAGAGGTGATGAAGAAAAGCTGGGGTTGTAATTCTGCCTGTGACCTAAAACGATCTATCTCGTCCTTTAAAATCCCAAATCAACTGTAACCAGAACTTTTTTTTTTTTTGAGACAGAGTCTCACTGTATCACTCAGGTGTGCAGTGGCGCAATCTTGGCTCACTGCAACCTCTGCCTCCCTGCCTCAAGCAACTCTCATGCCTCAGCCTCCTGAGTAGCTGGGACTACAGGCGCATGACACCATGCCTGGCTAATTTTTGTATTTTTAGTAGAGACAGGGTTTCACCATGTTGGCCAGGCTGGTCTCAAACTCTGACTGACTTCATGTGATCCACCCACCTCCGCCTCCTAAGGTGATTACAGGCGTGAGCCACCGCACCCGGCCACGACCAGAACTCTCGAGAGCATGTACTCGACACTCAAAGTCCAAAAGTCTACCCAAGTTCAGGAAGAGAGCAGTTCTTCAGCTCTGCACCTCGAATTTTGTTTCTAGAAGGTTGCATGTAGGTCTGAAGGGTGACAGCACATTTGTTTAACAGGAACTCAAAGCCAGCAGATCAGGAAAGGACACTTAGAAGGTTTGGAGTTTGGGCTACAGAGGTTGAAGGCAGACCTTTCATGGCAAGGAATGTTTGAAATTGGGCATGTGACATATCAATTTAGGAATGGGTGGATACAGGCAGGTGAGTTGAAGGGAGTTCTGACAGGTAAGACTGCTGTCTGGTAAGCGAACCGTTTGCTCAAGCAAGTGAACCATTATCCTGATAGGAAAGCGGTTTGCCCAGACAAATCGGTTTGCATTCATTTCCTGAAGCCAACAGTGAAGTAATTTCTTGGTTCAGCGGCTTATCTTCCTTGGCAAGAGTTTTCTGGAGCAGAGAGGAAGTCCCTGACACAGGTGGTCCCAAGGCTCAGCCCAAGAGGTGAGTTGCGTGGTTCCAGGCAGACTTGTTTCCCAGGGCGTCCTGCGAGGCCGTAATCAACAAGGCACAAGCTTAACAGAGCCATGCCAGGTTTTCACGTTGCAAGAGAGAGATTCGCTGTGTTTCTGCAGTCACAGGTGTTCGTTGTAAGAAACGGGTGAGGTGAGGAAGGTAGAACTCTCCCAGGAACTGGGAACAGCTCTCACAGGCAGACCTCACGGAAGAGACCCGAGCTGGGGGACTGGAAGGTGGGTCAGATGTTTCAGAAGCTACAGGGACTTCAGCACTCAGATTGGGGTGTGATCTCACAGCACCAGGAGCCCTGAACACCGGCCCGATGCTCAGCTCTGAATGCAGCTTGACCAGACAAAGCTGAAGACAGCATTAACGCCAGCAGCCTCCGACACCCCTGACCTGCTCGTGGCCTTAATCTCAAACCCTGGTCCTAAACTACCTCTTACTGTGCATCACAAGTCACTGCCCGTCTTCCTGGTGTCTGGTCTGCTGCCTTCTCCGACTCATGGCTTCACTTCACCCGTTGATTCCCTTTTGACTTTCAGCGACAGGTTTCACCAACTAATTGCAACTCCAGCCTCAGCTCTGGGGCCACAAAGCCTCAAGCACCTGGGACTTGCCCCAGCTCCAGAGCCCTGTCCTCGGCAGCCGTCCTCGGGAAGAAGCAGACAAAACTACGTGTCAGAGACACGGCTCTGGTTGTCATGAGAAGACTGGATTGGAAAGAGGTCAAGGAGAGACGAGAATCTCAATTAAGGAGAACCCTGAAAGGCAGTAAAACATGGAGATGGCACCATATTCATCTTCTGATGAATCTGCAGACAGGGGAGGGAGGAGTCCAGGGTGGCTTCCGGTTTCGGCTGGCTCAAGTCTGTGTGTGAAACAGAAGGAGGAGAAGATTCTGACAATCTGCTGCTGCTCAGGCCAACTTTCGAGGATCCTGTGGACCGTCCAGGGGAGAGGCTGGGTCTGTGGGCAGAAATTAGAACCTGGGGTTCAGGCTGGGGCTGATGTAGGAGGCTTAGGAGATAATGGAAGTCGAATCTGGGAGTGGGGACAAAATCCCTGGGAAGCACCAGGATTTAAGAGGATTCAGAAGAGCCTGCCAATGAGAGGGAGAAGGAGCGCCAGTGATGGAAGAGGAAACCCACACAAATAATGTTATTAGAAATCAAGGAAAGGGGCCGGGCACGGTGGCTCACACCTGTAATCCCAGGACTTTGGGAGGCTGAGGCGAGTGGATCACGAGGTCAGGAGTTTGAGACCAGCCTGGCCAAGATAGTAAAACCCTGTCTCTACTAAAAATACAAATATTAGCTAGGCGTGGTGGCGGGCATCTATAATCCCAGCTACCAGGGAGGCTGAGGCAGGAGAATCACTTTAACCTGGGAGGCAGAGGTTGCAGTGAGCCGAGATCGGGCCACTGCACTCTAGTACTCTAGTCTGGGTGACAGAGCAAGCCCTGTCTCGAAAAAAAAAAAGGAAGAGGAGGAGGAAGAAAAAGGAAGAAGGAGGAGGGGGAGGACACAGCATGAACAGCAGGTGAATCTGGGTAAATGATACACGGGTACCTTAGGTGCTATTCTTCAACTTTTCTGTAAGTTCGGAATTATTTCCAAATGAAGACAGAAAAAACAAAGAAACATGCAGGAGGAAGACAGTCAATGACACAAACAAACCAAGGCAGATGATGACTGAGGGGTATTCATCAGTCGTGCCCATGAATGGTCTTTGGGGATCTTGGCATGGGGACCACTCACGAGAGGGAGGGGACAGATGCCAGGCAGCGGGGCTAGACAGTGAAATGGGAGCAGAGGGAGTGACAGGGTGAGTGAGAGCAGTTTTAAGAGGCTTGACTGTGGATGGGAAGATAGGTTGAGCTGTGGCCCAGGAATGACCCTCCAAGTCCCCACTATGAAAGTCATCCTTCCAAAGCACTTTGCACCCCAACACAGGGCACAAGAGGGGCCCTTCAGTGCTTGACAAATGGATGCATGAAGGGATGGATGAGTGAATTTTCATCAAGGACCAAGCGAGCCTAGCCTGAGGGCTTCAGGTTCCTAGGCAGTGAGGGCTAATGGGTGGGGGCTTGGTTACCCTGGGAAGGGGGCTGAGCAGGGGGTCCTCTGTCCCCCAGCCTCATTCCACACACTGTGCTGCCTGCCGCTGTTCTCCTTCACACTCAGACTCCGCCTGCCCAGCCACGCCGGGCTCTGCTGCTTGTCTCTACTCTGCAACCCTCCAGCCACCCCTCGCCCGCATTTGGTGTTTCCCTCAGGTTCACACGGGAGGCAGCTCAGGACTGCGAGGTGCTGGGGCAGCACATCCCGGCAGGTGCCGTGCTGGAGGTGGCCGTGGGTGCCCTGCACCATGACCCAGAGCACTGGCCAAGCCCTGAGACCTTTGACCCTGAACGGTGAGTGCTGCCCCCATTAAAAAGCTCTGAAGGGATGTGAGTGTGTGGGGCCGAAATTTACCAGTGGAGGCAGCAGCCAGAGATACAGACTTAGCAACATTGTTCCTGGTAGTCAAAAGTTATGGGAATTCAGATAGATGTTTGCAAGGCATGATTTCTAAAGGAAATAATTATACCGTTTTTTAAGTTCCAAAGTGAATCCAGAGATTGAGCATTTCAGCAGCCCTGCATGCAAGGAACAAGGCAGTTTCAAATGATTGTCTCCCATTCATTCAAGCCAGGACATGGGGTACAGGATTGTATTTCAGGTCTGCACTGGAAAGTAACAGAGCATCATTTCCTGTTTTAAAAATGGGCAGCTATGCCAAAACAACAGCTTCAGCCAGTGTCTCCGTGAATCTAAGCTCATGGGGTCCGCTGGTTGACCTGGGTCCCCTCCTTCCAACGCCTGGCTTCG
The DNA here is from genome assembly GCF_009761245.1 of Sapajus apella. NCBI lineage: Eukaryota > Metazoa > Chordata > Mammalia > Primates > Cebidae > Sapajus > Sapajus apella. Next base: position 1,913,397 of record NW_022436947.1, on the reverse strand, counting down.
GTTCATTGTCTCATTTCATTTCTGGGCTCTGTGGTTGGAAACATCTGAGCAGGTGGCCACACCCTCGTCCTCATCAGAACCAGTCAATATCCCCTGTGTGTGAGATCTGGCAAGGGAAGGGCTGGACCGGCACCAGTTGTGTTTTCACCTTTCATGGCTCCAAGTGAACTCAGCCCAACTCTACAACCCAGCCACTGGGAAAGTGTGAGCAATGGGATCTATGCAGATAATATTCCACAGTCAGCAACTCCTGAACACGCCGCAGCTACAGGGCTTACAGCCTCACGATAAAGCCCAGAGGCAGTAAGAAGTGAGCTCACTCTTACAGAAGAGTGAGTGCCATCTAGCTTCATTGTCATGGGCCACACGCTGCAGGCAAATGCGCTATTTGGTGGGAGATTCAGCAGTTCCGAGGAAAGGCCTCCAGCCGTCCGGGTACTGCAGCTCCCAATGGGTCAAGTTTCCAGTGCTGGGGCCTGTCAAGCAAGTGTGGGCTGGGGAGGCACTGCCAGTGTGGCTCGAGACCAGCAGGACAAGCAAGCAGGTCATGGCCCCCAGGGAGGGCTGGGGAGGTGTAGAGGTGCCTGGTACCCTGCCAAGGAAGTAAGCAGGTGGTGGCTGAGTCATCCTGTGGGAGGGGAGGTGGTGCCATGGGCCCAGGTGAGGGCTGTGATTGCCGAGCCCTGTGGTTCAGGGATGCTGTGTTTTGACTCTAATTGTGGGTGGCGGTAAGTCTGTGGGCTTATTACCCACGCACTGAATTCCTAAGGAGAGGCAGGGAGGGCGCTGTGGACATTGCAGGTGATTCTGTGAATTCAGCTCTGCCGGGGCTGTGCAGGAAGACAGGCGGACAGGAGCAGAGCGGGACTGAGGATCAGGAATGAGCAGCCACCAGCTCCCAGAGCCTTCGGGACATCCTTGTCTCAGATGCAGGGGTGGCTCAGCTGGAGCACAGGGCTGCAGAGGGGAGGGAGCGGGTGTTCTGGGCCAGCCCTGACCACACGGACCTGCAGGTTTACAGCTGAGGCCCGGCAGCAGCACCGGCCCTTCACGTACCTGCCCTTTGGGGCCGGTCCACGCAGCTGCCTCGGGGTGCGGCTCGGGCTGCTGGAAGTCAAGCTGACACTGCTCCACGTGCTGCACAAGTTCCGGTTCCAAGCCTGCCCTGAGACCCAGGTGAGGCCCCACTGCCCCGGGAGCGGGGTGGGGGTGGGGGCACCCCAGTTCTCTGCACCAGAGCTCTTCCTCCATGAGCTTGGGCGAGCTTCTTAACCTACCTTGGCCTCAGTTTATTAATCTGTAAATCAGGGATGATAATAATACCCTCTGCCTCTCGACATCCTGTGAGGATTCAGTGAGTTCACACAGCACAGATAAGCCCTGGCGCACTAACCCGAGCACATGCTGACCATCGTTATTATGGCTCTCTGCACATCAGGGCTGGACCTCACCTTGCTGTAGCTCTTCCCTCTTTCCAAGAGCACACAGACAATGGCATCTGCAGTTGTGACATGTGCCTATCTTTGCGGGGGGGGGGGTGCATGGCTTGTCCTGCAGAAGCTGGGGACACATCCTCTGGCCCCTCCTGACCGAGTAAGGTGCTGTGTGCTTGGAGGGGAAGCTGAGGGGTTTCAGCTCCTTGAAGGGTGCCCCCAGCTTTGCCTTCCCCCCTCGTGCACTCAAGTGTCCCCATGGCATCAGCCTGGTCCCTCTCACAGGTGGAGACACAGATTCTTCCCAACACCACAGGCGTTCATTCCTGAGGTCCTCAACTGGTGCACAGACCCTGTCCTCACCCAGAGGGCTGAAATGCGGCCCCACCCACTTTCCAGCCCTGTTTCCCCCACCCATCACACACTCCAGAACCAGCAGACCAGTTCCTCTACAGTAGGTCGGGAGCTTATAAGCCCCCCACCTCACGCTGACAGCAATCCTACAGAGTAGGTGTTAATATTCCCATTCTTCAGATGAAGAACCAAAGCTCAGAGAGGTTAAATAACTTGCCTAAGGACGCACAGTTAGACTGCAGGCTTCATGATGGCAGGGACCCAGCCTGTCATATTCATTATTGGACTTTCCAGCATCTAGCTTGATGCCGTGCGCATGGCAGGTGCTCACTTATTCATTCAACAAACATTAATGAACAAATGGATGAGCAGCCAGAGATTAAAGAAACGGAGGTCCTGACCCAGATCCTGTTCACTCCCAAGTCCTCCTTCCTTCCTGACGTCCGGCTGCGTCTCTGCACAGCGTTGGCTATTCCCTGCCCATCCTGACCATTGCTGTCCCCTGCATCTATCATGCTGGTCCTGCCACCCAGAACCCTCTGTTCAGCTGCAGACCTGGAGAGGTGGGCATAGGAAAGCATAAGGACACAGTGACAGCGACAATTCTAGATTGAGACAGGCAGTGCCTCTGACAGAGAACCTGGGACCGGCTGCTGGTCCTGGAGGAATCATGAGCTTGGTTGGAGGAAACAGTCTGAGGTACTGAAAGTGAACTCGTCCACACACTCTGGGCTGGAGAGAGGGAGGGGCAGATCGGCAGCATCAGCCAAACCAAGTGAGGTCAAGGGGCAGACGGGGGAGCAGCCCCCACAGCCTCGGGACTTCCACGTGTGCGGGGCTTGACTCCCTTCCCCATGATCTCGAGGTACAGTACAGCAGCCAGACCAGTCTCCTAAAACATTTAGGCCTGGCACTCCCTGGCTTAAGAACCAGCCATGAGTCCCAGAGCCTGCTGGATCCAGGGAGAATGCATTCTGAATTCGAGACAAGGCTGAGCCCATTCTGCATTCCCCACCACAACTTCCCACTCCGAGAGGGCTCCCCATTGGTCCACGTCTGCTCAGACACGTGCTGCGAACTGCAGCTTTTTCAGGTGCCTTTGAGGGCTGTGGTTCCCACGGGAGACAAGTGCAGGCCCAAGCCCTGGAAGACAGCTGTGAAGGCTTGCATTAGCCATTGGGTCATCATTTCACTCAGCTCCAGGGGAAGCCCTACTTCTTGGGCAATCCTTTGGCTTTTCTTTGAAGCCCCCAGTCCACCGCCGGCTCTGCCTTTTAAGGTGGACATAAGAAAACTTTCTGGATGTCAGTGAGGCCAGACCACAGCACGCATGAGCAGAACAGAATGAAGCTGCTCTCCCCAAAGCCCCTTGGCCAGAGGGCATTGCTCAGTTACTGGCCAGGACTGGGGAGTGAGATGAGGATCAGCAGGGATGGCTAGAGTCACTGGAAGATAGGTTTGGGGCTTTGCTCTCTGCTTTCTTCTTGTGTGACCTTGGACAAGGGACTTGGCCTTCCTGAACCTCCAAGTCTTCATGAGTACAGTGAGACACTACTATCTCTTTGACAAATATTTTAATTTTCTCTATTTTAGGTACCACTGCAGCTAGAATCCAAATCTGCCCTAGGTCCAAAAAATGGTGTTTATATCAAGATTGTACCCCGCTGACACAGAAGGCCGCCAGGGGAGAGAGGGTACCCCCAAATTCAAAAAATCTCCTGAGTGTGGAAATTCAGATTTTTGGGAAAATGTCACTGAAGTGATTGAGAGAGTCCTGGCATGCAAGGATAAAATAAGTCATCTCTGTAACATTTCCTAAATGCCTAATAAACGTTTGTTGCACTTGGTTTTGACATTGCCAGTGGGGTTTGCATCAGTGATCTGACTCTCTAAATGAAGGATTGCTGATAAGTGAAAATGTAGTTTTGACAAAACAACCGAGAATGTGAGATTTTAAAGGAAGTCCCAGGCTCATGCTGAAAGGAATCCATGGCACAGGGCACAGGAGGACACCCAGGTAAGCCTGTCCAGATGGCACCAGCTAGTGGCTCTTCCAGCTTCTTGTGCAATGTGGAGTTTTAGAGAATGACATTTATCAGAAGCTTAACCTCAAAAGTGGCTCCAAAGCTTTATTATGCTTTGATTTTCCTAGGTAGGGTAGTACCAACTTTATAGTAACGTTTCAATTGACAGAAAAATGAGTCTGAAAAATGATATACTTTTTAAGAACACCGTATCTTCATTTTGATCAAAGAATCAAAATATAGAGGGAATTTTTTGTAAAAATAATTACTGTATTGCTAAGCAGCTCACATTCAATGAAGCAGTTGCAAGGTGAATCTCAAGCTCTGACACCAGAGGCTGTGCACTCGCGGTTGCTGGGGAAGAGCAGCCTCACCTCCCTGTGCCTCAGGGGCCTCTTCTGTAAAATAAGGAGGCTGGCCCCAATCAAAGACCTCTTTCTCTTCTAGTTGACACCTGAGCAGGTGTAAGGGGCTGAATGTTGTATAGAGAATGATCTTGTAGAAATCCATAAGGCCTTTAGGTGACACCGACTCTGGCGACCCACCTTTAGAAACTTCAGGCCATTGTAGGAGAGCTGGCAGGCTGGGTTTCCACATATTCACTGCTGAGAACACTGCCTCCACTGTTTGGTCCTCCCCATCCCGTCCCACAGTCCCTGACCTCTCCACGGCCACTGCCATCATAGAACCTCAGCCTGCAGACAGGCCCAATGGAGCACTCAGCTCCCTGCTTGGAGCACAGCCCCACAACCTAAGCCCACCCTTGGGCCCTCTGCCCCCACCCCCAGCCCATCAGCTCCATTTGGCTTCCCTCAATTTCCCAGCTCAGGCGGTCACCACCTTCAGACATAGTGGTAGAGGCTTCCTCATGTGCTGAGGTCACTGGACTCTGGTCCTATTCTACTGTGTGAACCCACCAACCCCACCTCTGCTTAAATCCCACTGTTCATGTCCAACACCAGCTATCACAGGGCAGGGAACTGCATTGCCTGGTCCTCCAAAAAATCCTTGCTAGATTCCCAACTGGGTCTGAGGGATTGTATTATCTTCCCAGGCCTACGAGGGGCATGGTTTCATAAGCAGAAATCTCCCAGCGACATGCCCAACCTGCCTTCTTTCACATCTCCATCCGGGAGCCTAGAGTCCTTTGTCTAACTTTCACGAGTGTGGGAAAGGTAGACTGCCCAGGTGAGCTCCCTTTGTTTAAAAAGACAAACGAAAAGCTATGGGAGGATGGTGAGCCTGGCAGCCAATCTGATATCAAAGTCAAGATCACTCCCTCCAGCGGAAGTTTGAAGGAACTCCTCTCGTGGTACAAGAACTTGAATGGGGCGGGAATAACTCCCAGATTAAAAGACTCCCTGCCCCTCACCTGTGCAGACTCCATCTCTGGATCCCCTCCCACGACAGCGTGGGAGCGCTCTTGCGCTCGCTCTCTCTCGCGCGCGCTCTCGCGCTCTCTCTCTCTCTCTCTCTCTCTCTCTCTCTGCCTAATAAAGTGCTTTTCTGCAAAACTCTTTGGGTCCGATATTTACTTGAATGAGCCCACCATACCTCCAGGCCTCTTCCCCGATTCCTGGGGCAGGGGAAGCCAAGAACCTGGAACACTTGGTTACAGGTCCTCACAAAAATTCCGGCCAATCCCACACACTCACACCCATGTCCCGGACCCTACCACCTCCTGGCAACAAACATCTTGAGAGTCACAGTCGTTTCAACCCCTTCCCATCACAATGCCCACCCCTTCTGCACCGGTAGGAACAGCCCCAACCCCATCATCAGGCAATCTGGCCACGTGGCTCCCACTCTCCCTAGAACTGCTGATGTAAGGAGTTGCTCTTCCTAACCTGCTTTCTCCCAGGTCATCCAGTCATGGCTACCGCAGTCTTCACAGCTCAGTGGACTTTTCTGGAGCATTTGAGCACCTCCCACTGGATCCTTCTGGCCACTCTCCCCATCTACACCCGCAATAAATGAGTTCTGTTCGCCGAGTCTCCCCAGCTCCCAGATGGTTCGGAAGCATAGAATCAGCTCACTAACATGTGAGACCTTAACAACAGACATGTAACTGATTTAATGGTTTTCTCTGACAGCTTTTTGCCCCCTGCCCAACTGCACCATAGCAGGACCAATGACTTAATGAAGAAGCAATGAGTGAAATGGCAGGATCAGTCAGGCTGTGAGGGAAATTTGGAGAGGATCTGAAAATCATACCACAGGCAACCATGTGGCTGACCCAGCTGGTGGGTGAAGCTGTGCTGTCCTTGCTGTTTCTCTGGTCATTTAACCTGGCTCTCCTCCGGCCTGATTGCACTTGCCTGTGTAAGGTTTCAGATCACTCCAAAGATGGAAAAATGGATTCACTCACCTTGGACCTGAGAAATACAGGCAAGCCAACTGAAGCCTGAGCAGCAAGTCACCAGTAGGCACATGTCCTCAGGAAAGTGGAGGCTGGACAAGAAGCAGGCAGTGAGGACCGAGTCGGGAGGGCTGACCGCCTGGTGACACCAGCGGCCCTGCCAGCCCCTCTGCCAGCAGGACCAGAACTAGCCAATGCCCAGTAAGGGAGGCTCTTGTAAACTGCCACGTGTGGGGAACACACACAACACACTCTCCACATGCACAGTACACTGCTCAATGGTGAACCTGGGTCTTATGGGGCCTGAAATGTATGAATTGAAGGAAAGAGAATAAAGATATGTAACATTTGCAAATGTTATCAAAACCTACAACCATGTGACCATATTGCTGGAGCCTGGGGAGGGGCTCCAGCAAGTGAGGGGCTGAATCTTCAACTTCATTGTCTTCACAATAAATCCACACATAGCTCACCACGCCCAGCGACATGAGCTCTGCCACCCCCAAAATTCCAATGTTGAAATCCTCACCCCTGAGGTGATGATATTTAAAAGTAGGGGTGATTAGACTATCAGGCCAGAGCCCTCACGAATAGGATTCAGTGCCTTCTAAAAGAGGCCCTTCCACCGTGTGGGGTTACAGTGGGAAGACACTGAATCTATGTGGAAACAGGAGGTTGGACTTTCTGGCTCTAAACCTAGGAGATAAACATCTGCTGTTCATAAGCCACCAGTCAATGGTGTTATGTTATAGTGGCCCAAATGAACAAAGGCAATCCCTGACTCTCAGAAAAACTCCTGGCACCCAGCAGGTGCTCAATAGACACAGAAAAACGAGCTTCAGTCTTCATCCACTGCAGATAAATATTCTTTTATTTCCATACTCTTTGCGACATTTGTGGCACAGGTATTCAATCTCACAGGGATGTTAAAACCCACACTTGGAGGGTGTCCAGGGTGCTTAGGAGTCGTGGATTTGGACACTCACAGGCCAAGCCTAAGGGTCCTCAGGGAAGCTACTCCTCCAAGTCACCTGCCAGGTAGATGGGCTTCCTTGGGCAATGGGTGACCCTACCAGGACAAGAGGAACTACCAGGGACTTGATGGCACCACACAGCAGCCACCTGTTCTGACAATGTGACACAGGCCAACTAATGCCCAGGAGAAGCCACAGCAGAGCTGCCTGGGTTGGTGCCAGGGCAACAGGCAGAAGTGACTGTGCTGCCCCTGGCTGTCCTCCACTGGTGGCTACTATGTCATTCTGATAAAAAGTAAAACTAAGATGCCATGAGACTGAAAATCTGAATCATTGCAGAGACACATTCTTAAAATTAAAACAAACCCATAAAATTGTGTCTAGAAACTCTGCCTGGTGCCAATAAGCAGCAAAGTCCACAAAGAGTAAAAAATAAAACTTCAACAACATTATTAAAAATCAAAACTGGACTCGACTAGAATCACTTCTGGTTAGTCAACTAGTGAGCCCAAAAGTGACTTAAAAGTAAAAATCATTATTAGCAAGAGATTAAGAACGTAACTTCATTGAGAAGTCAATGTTAAACGAATAGTTCATTAAAAGTTTCCTGTTTAAAAAGAAAAAGAAAGGCCCAAACAACCATTTCAAGGCAGAGCAGGCGAAAGGCCCGGAACATGCCGGTACGCTCACTGCCGGCTGCTGAACAGGGAACCCAAGGCCATCAGGATGGAGGGCGTGACCGAGGGCTTAGAGGAGGTGGTGTACTGGATGAGATACTCTGGGTAGACCTGGTGCTTCTCAAAGATCACGAAGATAGAGGGGTCGGATACGCTGTTCACGCAGCTATCGTAGAAGGCATTGCTCTGGCCCTCCTTGTTTGGGGGGCGGACAAAGGAGGCATTGCCCCTGACGAACTCGCCCACCAGCACCCGGGCCAGGAACATCGTGTGGGTCTGCGTGTCGGATTTGCTGTAGTGGTGAGAATACGCAGCATCGCGGGCAAAGTAGCTTCCTGAAATGATAGTGAGGGTTCAGCTGGGTGCCTGGTGCAAGGGCCCGCAGCCAGGAAGGGTCAACCCACTGCGGACAGCGTCCTGGTGACATGCAACACCAGAGGCCTCTCTTCCGCCCCCCGCATCTCCCGCCTTCCGTCCATGCCATGTCTCCACTCTCCCTCATGAAGACATATGCATCAATGACACCAACACCCTTCTGAGTGGCAGGATCTGAGGAGTTGCCAAACTGAGACAGCAAACTCCTTTCAAGTTCCAGATCTGCCCCACAAAACCTAAAGGCCTCTAGACACATCACTACTTAATCTGTCAAACCTCAGTTTCCTCAGGCATAAAATGGGGATGTTCAGCCCAACCTTGCAGGGTTGGCATGGACAATAAATGAGATCCCATATATGAAAGCAGTCTGTAGACTCTGGCAGCACAATGCATAGAATTATGAGCCCTGTCAAATGGGAACCTGAGGTGGAAGCTGTCACCTATACATTTGAATTCACAAGTCTACCACTGGCTGCTGTCCATCTTGACTCAACAGCTTTGTTACATCAGACGGAAACTGACTGACAAAGAACTGATGAGCCTGGAACGTGGGCTGCTGGAACATGGAACATCAGAAGAGAACCTTCTGATACTCTTCCAAGGAAGAACTAAGGGTGATCTTCTGCAAGGGGCAAATATTTTTAACGCATTATCGTCAAAGTGCAGAAAATGTTCTCAACTTGGTAAGCATATGGTGCTTCCAGAAGATAATGTTCTGTTCTTGGGATATGTTAAAGGGTGAAAGGAGACAATATATGCCACCTACCTGAAAATGGTTCCGAGACAGAGAGAGAGAGAAGTGGCAACATGTTAAAACCAATGAATCCAGGTAAAATTTACCCCACAGCTTAATATTATTCTTGCAACGTTCTTGAATTTGGAATTATTTTCAAAGAAATAATATTTTAAAACTTCCTTTGGAAAATTTAAAAATAACTAAGCGACAAGAAAACACTCAGATCACTCACATGATAGCTAGAATACAAGTTTACATGAGTATCTCTGAGGGTTTCTGGTTTCTATTCTAAGGAAATCAATAGTAAACGCACAGTCAGGGAGTTGATCAGGGCTGGGAAGGTATCCCCTCTTCTCTCCCATCTCTGTCACCATCTCCCAGGGCCTCTGCTCCACACGGAAGCAACACCCCAGCCTACGCAGGCCACCCTGCCCACACCTGAGGTCAAGCTCCTGGCAGTGCCCGGAGGAGCGACACCAAAGGTGCGGCTGGTAGCCATGCGCAGGTACCACCACGCATGGAGTTTGAACCTGCTCATCAACTCAGGCTGGTCCCCTTATGCCCTCTCAGTCTGTTCCCAGGCAGGGGCAAAGCTACATGGGTTCTGCTGGTGGAGGCCGGTTTTGCCTTACCCTTGCCGTAAGAAGTGCCGTGAAGACCACAGACCCGCCAGTCAAAGTTCTGCTGGCAGATGGCGTCCACGAACATGGCACTGGTGCCGTGGAACAGCTGCCGCTCGTCCACAGCCTTCCCTCCGTTCTGCTTCTGCATCTGTCCTTTTTGCCTAGAATTGCAGAAGAATGTGTGCTGGGGCAGAGTGTGCCAGCCACCAAATACAGCTGGACTGATGCCAAAAAAAACATATTTTTCCAAAATTCCAAGTGTCCTGAGACCAAGAGACACAGGTCACAGGCTACCCTGGCTAAGCCTGTGAGGTTCCAGCCATAAGCCAGGGGGTGGGAAAGAAGGGGGATCGTGGGAGCTGGGTGAAAACCTTCCCTCCACAGCTTCAGACTGCTGCGGCTCCCTCAACTCCAAAAGCAGAGCAGCCCTTGGAAAGCGGGCACCATTTCTCCCAACCCCACCCCCACCTTGCTCCTGGGTGGAGCTGAGCCCTGGGACGCTGTAGGAGAGTTTTGAAGATGCTGGTCAGGGGACCCGTCCTTCTCCCCTCTCTTGTTCCCAGGCTTCATAACTGTGCACAGAGTGCACACTGCCCCAACCCCATGTAGGGATAGGTCAGCAAGGCCCAGCCTGCCTGGTGACCTGTTGTGGGACTCCTCCCCACACAGACAAGTGATTGGGTGCCCAAGGACCAGCCAGTCCTCATGTATGAACCTGAGGCCCCTGATCTCCAGCCACAGCCTTATGTTCCTGGGGATAAGTGTGTGGCGGGCTGTACCAACCCTGCCCATTGGTCTCTGGGAAGGCAGAATGGACAAGGGAGAGTGCTGGCTTTGCCACCGCTCATGAACAGGATTAGGTGGTATGCTCCGGGAAGCCTCAGTGCCCTCATCTCTACAATGGAATGTGCCACCACATTGCCCTGGGGGAACAGATGAAGGACGCAGACACACAGCTCCCAGCACACCGCAGCCCTAACTGCTACTCTGCTTTTCCTGGAGGCCCAGGCCACATGTGGCAAGCAGCCAGCGGTGTGAAGGCACAGAGCCACCAGCCCACCAAGAGCAAGCCCCAACGCACCACTGGTAGACTTCCCAGAGAGCCAGGTTCTGCACTCGCTCAATCTTCTGAACAAAGTAGAAAGGCAGTGTGCAGTTAAAGAGGTTCCAGACCTTCTGATACTCTTCCGAGGAAGAACTAAGGGTGATCTTCTGCAAGGGGAAATGTTTTTAATGCATTATCGCCAAAGTGCAGAATAGAACTCAACCCCTTCCCAAGGCTTCTTTAAATACTAGAACTGCAGAAGCACAAATGCCCAGACAACAATGGCCCATTCCCATCTCCCCCGATGATGTGGTCTCTCCAGGAACAGGAGACAATGAGTCCTCATGGAACGTCGTTGATAGGTTCTTGGAAACTGCAACTTTAAGTAAAACAACAAACTGCATGCCATAGGAACTTAATTCTTGTTTATGTCAATTAGCACATGGGAAGTTGGTTTCATTAGACAGTATGTTGTTTCACGTTAAGTCAGTTTCCAAGAACCTGTTGATGATGTGGAGGATTTACTATGTTTGCAGATGGTAGTCACTTCCCTCCTTATCACTGTGAAACCAATCTAAAGTACAGACATGTGATGCTTAAGCCACTGTCCTGGGTATCCCCTGGTTGTCCCTGCCCTTTTTGTCCCACACAGGCCGAAGACACAGGTTGGACTACATGGTCTAAGGACCACAGAGTTGTTGAATGGACAAACATGTCTGACCCATTCAGGTCCTTAGCACTTCTGGCCTACACGGTTGGCATCTGCATGTGCCTTGTACAAGCTCAATAAGTTCTCCCAGGACAGGGACCATCATGTTATGAAGCTGAGTTGAACAGTGCCCGGCAGCCGTCAGCCCAGGTGCCTCACGCAGACGGGCAGCATCAGATGTGAGTCTGCTTATTCTCCTGTACTCAGCACAGTCCCCACTGGTTAGAGCCCCTCAACAAGCTGCTGAATTGACTGTCCATTCTCCTGTCTGCTAGTCATAAATGCCTTCCCTTCTGACAGTAACCCCCCCGCCCCCGAAATGTCCATCCGACTCAGGTCCTCCCCTGGGCTTCTTTTCCTTTTCTTGCTTAGTAAAATTGGAATTTATTGGTTAAGCCCAGCCCATAAGCTCCTTATTTCTGCCCTTTCCAGCAAATTTCACATCTCATCCTCCTCCCTCCACAAGACATCCCCTCCCTCAGAGTTACAGTCATCTCCTGGGTGGTTTAAAAAAAAAAAAAAACGCTCTGAAAAAAAAAAGCAAAAACAAAAATAAAGCCCACATCTGTCACTGCCCTCCTGCCTGCCCCAGTGAGCCCCAGCCTTACAGCTTCTTCAGTGTTGAGGAACAGCATAGTCTGCTCACATGTACCCACCTCCACAGAACACCTTCTTGTCCAGCCCCAGTCACATGTGTTGCCTACCTGAAAGCCTGGGTCTGGCAGAGCAGAGGAGTCCCAATAGTCTGGGATGTTCTTTGGGCCTGGAAACTTGGTATTGCTACAAAATGTAAACAAAAACACATAGACATTTTATTCTTATACAAAGCAAATCTACCAGAGGTGGTCTCTGCTAGCCAATGTCAGTCTTGAGTCTCAGCATCTCATATTTTAGGAGCAGGTAGAAGGCAAGGAAGCACGTTCACACAATATTCACAACATGAGAGCACTTTCATCTTTGCCTACGTAGCAAACTCCAAACAGTCCTGAGACATCTATTTCTCACCTGTGTCCCAACTACCACGCAAAAGGGAGAAAAGGGATGGAGCGCGTGCATGGTTAAAGGAGCACACACAGGGCCATAAACGTTGACCCACAATTCTGAAAGTCTAAGAGCTCTAAAGACATTTTTAAGGCCTCAATGAGATACAATTAACATTTTAAAGCTTGTTTTATATAGCTCAGGAAAAGCAGGGGAAAAAATGAAATAAAACAATTTTTAAAAAACATAAAAGTGATGTTAAAACTCATTTGGCAGTAGAAATTTGACTTAGTAAGAGTCCATTGTGGTCTGTATCTGTCCTTAAACTGACTATGCATATTTTTTACTGCAGAAATACTAATGTGCTAAAATACAGAGTGTCACATGACACAGGCATCACATTACCTTTCTAAAAATAAATAAAAGCAGTTCAAAAGACATATGGCTCAAGGGTTCAGGAACAAGGGCTGTGAAACTGTAACTACGAAGCATTCCTATTAAGTTTCAGAACACACTGTTCTTTCTAAATAGACCTACCTTCTGTTTCTGCTGGCATGAGACAGATACCTTCATCCTAAGCCTCAAAGAACTCCCACAAATAACTTTCCCAGGAAAACCGCACAGTTCAAAAATAACAAAGCAAGGTCCTACCAGCAAGAATCAGCCAAAAACAGACCCATGAAGACTTAAGATGCTGCAATTATCAGACAGATTACAAAACAATTATTCTTCCTATGTTTAAAGAAAAAAAAGACACAAACTTTAAAAATATATGCAAGGAACAGGAAACTATAAAAAGACCTGGAAGATCTAAAAAAGAACCATATAGAACTTACAGAAATGATAAGTATAATCCTAATAACAAAAGTGCAATGGACAGGCTTAATCCAGCAGATTAAACCAGCTGGAGAGAGAATTCAGTGAGCTGAAAGGTATGTGAAATCAAATTGTCCAGAATGTGACCTACAGCAACAAGGAAAGGGAAAATGTGGGAAAGAGGTTGAGACATGGAGAACAGTGAGAAGGTCCCACTGGAATATGATCAGAACCTAAGGGAAGCTCTAGGAAGGAAAGAGAACAGAGTGGAGGTGATTTTCAAAAAGAACTGAGATGCACCAATCCACAGCTTAAGAAGCCCAAAGAATCTCAACCATGATCAATAAAAGCACATACCTAGACACACTTTAGTGAGGATGCATAACTCAAGACAAGCAGAAGCTCTTAAAAGCAGCCAAAGGAAAAAAGAGTGATTACTGTCGAAGAAGGACCCATTAGACCAACAGGACTCCACTGTCTTCTGGCTTCCACTGGAAAATCTCTACAACCCAAAATTCTATACCCAGTGAAAATGTCTTTGAAGATTCAGGGAAAAATAAATACCTATTGGCCAGGGGCAGTGACCCACGCCTGTAATCCCAGCACTTTGGGAGGCCAAAGTGGGCAGATCATTTAAGATCAGGAGTTCAAAACCAACCTGACCAATATCATGAAACCCCATCTCCACTAAAAATACAAAAATTAGCCGGGCACAGTGGTACACGCCTGCAGTTCCAACTACTCACAAGGCTGAGACAGGAGAATTGCTTGAACTCAGGAGGCAGAGGTTGCAGTGAGTCAAGAAAAGCCACTGCACTCCAGCCTGGGCAACAGAGTGAGACTCCATCTCAAAATAAATAAATAAATATTAAGACAAACCAAAAACAGAGTTTTCCAACAAATCTTCATCAAAGGCAGGTTTGTCCAACCTGCAACCCGTAGACTGCATGTGACCTAGGGCAGCTCTGAATGCAACCCAACACAAATCTGTAAACTTTCTTAAAACATGACATTTTTTTTTAAGCTCAGCTATCTTTAGTGGTAGTGTACTTTATGTGTGGTCCAATTATTTTTCTTCTAATGTGGCCCAGGGAAGCCAAAAGATTGGACAACCCTGATCTAAGGTAATCTGAAAGGACAAAGTGGTAAAATTCTGAGTAAATTTAAAGAAACCTTCAGAGTATAAAATAACAATGCCTCTTGAGGTTTAAAAAATGTTGAGAGGATGTGGAGAAATAGCAACACTTTTACACTGTAGGTGGGAGTATAAATTAGTTCAACCATTGTGGAAGACGGGCGATTCCTCAAGGATCTAGAAATAGAAATTCCATTTGACTCAGCAATCCCATTACTCGGTATATACTCAAAGGAGTATAAATCATTCTATTACAAAGACACATGCATACGTATGTTCATTGTGGCACTGTTTACAATAGCAAAGACCTGGAACCAACCCAAATGCCCGTCAATGATAGACTGGATGAAGAAAATGTGGCACATATACACCATGGAATACTATGAAGCCATAAAAAATGATGAGCTCGTGTCCTTTGTAGAGACATGGATGAATGTGGAAACCATCATTCTCAGCAAAATGACACAAGAACAGAAAATCAAACACTGCATGTTCTCACTTATAGGTAGGTGTTGAACATGAGAACACATGGACACAGGGAGGGGAGTATCACACACTGGGGTCTGTTGGGGGCGTCTAGGGGAGGGGCAGCAGGGGGTGGAAGGGTGGGGAGGGATAACATGGGGAGAAATGCCAGATATAGGTGATGGGGGGATGGAAGCAGCAAACCACCTTGTCATGTATGTATCTATACAACAATCCTGCATGATCTGCACATGTACCCCAGAGCCTAAAGTACAATTTAAAAATAATAATTTTTAAAAATGTTGAAAGGAAGGCAAATGGAAGAAAAGATAGGAGGGCAAAGATACTGATTTACTTGCACATAAGTGAAGAACATGTAGTTCCTACCATAGCCTTAAAATATATATATATGAAGGTAAGAAAAGAAAAAATAAGACCTAATCACATGAATGAAACATTTTTATGGAGGATGGGCAACATGGTGAAATCTTGTATCTATAGAAAATAAAATTAGCTGGGTATGGTGGCATATGCCTGTGGTCCCAGCTACTTGGAAGGCTGAGGTGGAATGTTGCAGTGAGCTGTGATCACACCACTACATTCCATCCTGGGTGACAGAGTGACCCAGGATATTTATTTGTAAACAAATAATTTTTACATGACACTCCTGTATTATAACTTCTGAATACGGATATCACATTTTAAGACTCCATTAACTGTGTAAATAGAAAAGTTGTTTCTGAAAGCGATCTACCCTCAGATTCCCCGTTGGCCATGCAGACCCAAGCAGACTTCCTTACTGGAGTTAATGACCACCAGCTGCTGGCACACGGGTTGGAGGGAAGAACTGAACACTTACTCTGTGTGAACAATGTGTGACACTCTGCTTACAGGAGTGAGAGGAGGAGACTCTGAATTACTCATATCTTAGTCTGAATCACTTTTAGTTTGGACATTTGGCATCTTCTTGTGGCCCCCTGAAAACTAAATTAGAATGACAAGAAGAGAGATCTACTCTCAGAAAACAGACTTTTCCAAACCTTGTCTAGGGTAGGCTCTGGATAGAAAAGAATAAAATATGACTTCCAGAAATAGGAGGGTCATAATCAACCAGAATTCCAAATCCAGAATCAATAAGAGACTGGTACATTTAACTAAAATAAGAATAAGAAATATATCTTTATGGTAAAATACTTCATAGGCAAAGTCAAAAGGCAAACAACAAGCTAAGAGAAAATATTTGCCATTTATATAACAAAACGAGGGCCAAGATGTCTAATAGATAAAAGGCTCTTGATATTTAAGAAAAATACCAGAAAGTTGATAGAGAAGTGGATAAAAAAGACCAACAGTCCACAGAAAAAGAAGTGAAAATAGTACTTACATGTTAGAAATAATATTCAACCTCACTTCTAAGAGAAAGTAAAATGAGGTCCACTGATCTGTCTTTGACCCCTGAGAACTGCAAAAGCCCAAGAGCTTGACAACTCACTCTGACGTCTCATGCATCCTGGTGGGTGTACACAATGATTCCAGCCCATGGAAAGGAACTTGCTTTACTTTCTAGGACTCTGACCTAATAGTCTACCTCCAAAATTTGTTTTATTTAAACAAAAAAATAGAGATGAGGTCTCACTATGTTGCCCAGGTTGGTCTCAAACTCCTGGGCTCAAGCGATCCTTCCATCTTGGCCTCCCAAAGTGCTGGGATTACAGGTGTGCACCACTGCGCCCAGCCATACCTCCACAATTTGAAACAGCACAACATCAAATGGTTCATCACAGCACTCTGTTTTGTAAGAGCAAAAGACTGAAAACAACAGAAACACCCATGAAAAGGGACATATTAAATAAATGATGACACATACATATTATGGAGAACCAATAAGGAAGAAACAGATTGAGGAAGTTAGTGAATTGAAACAAAGTGATTATCAGGATCTATTTTTAAGTGAAACAAAAAAGGTATAGAACAGTATACATAGCATGTTCCCTTTTGTGCAAGAAAAGAAGAGAAGAAAATACTTTTACATATGTGTATGCAAGTGCTTATTTTTTCAGAGAAACCAGAAATTAATGCTACCCACAGTGGGAACAGGGTAGACAGAACAGGGGAGAAGTTACAAACTACTGAGGATCCATTTTACATAGTTTTGACTTTTAATCACAAAGGTTTTACACAGTCAAAAACAGTAATAATAATTATTATTATTTTTGAGACAGGGTCTCACTGTGTCACCCAGGCTGGAGTGCAGTGGCATGATCTCAGCTCACTACAGTCTCTACCTCCCTGGGCTCAGGTGTCCCTCCCACCTCAGCCTCCTGAGTAGCTGGAACTACATGCGCATGCCACCACACCTGGGTAATTTTTGTATTTTTTATAGAGATGGTGTCTCGCCATGTTGCCCAGTCTGGGCTCAGGCAATCTACCCTCCTCAGCCTCTCAAACTGTTGGGATTACAGATGTGTCACTGCACCCAGCCCAAAAATAAATTTTAATTTAAAAAGGAAAAAACTAAGGCACATTCCCAGGAAATTACTTTGCTAGGTCTGACTCACAAGGCAGTTCCGTGGACTGGTAACACCTTTCTCCTCTATCTTGTACCAAACTCTTTTAAAAATGACCTTTGCATGCTTCACAAAAGAACCAACAGAGATACTGTGAATTCTCCATAAAATAAACGCAAGTCAGACCTCTCAAGCGAACAGAAGGTGTAACAAAGTCAGCTAGCAGCAACATTGCTTAAAGTCCCAGCACTGGCTGTAACAAACCCAAGCTGTATGGGCACTGTGGTCCCTCTCGACCACGCAGGCCACCTTCTCCCACCATATGGCTGTGTGGTTTGGAGAGCACTGACCCCTTCCTCTCAGCTCCAATCCCATCCCACCTCCCCAAGCCTAAAATAACGCCAGTGGTTGAGTTTGGGTCTGATCAGTGCAAAGCACAAGAATTTCCCCTCATCTGTGATAGAGGTTTCTTTCTTCCCTCCAAGGGGCTGACAGGCCACAGGCTAACCTGGTGACTCCTGGCAGCCATCTTGTGACTGAAACTCACCCTGATAAAGCTTGCCCATTAGTGACTGCAATATCTGTTCTTAGAATTTTGGTATTCTATGATATTCAAATACTGAATTACATGGGTTTCCAATGGTGTACTTCCATCATTATTTCATTATTTCAACGTTTAAAAAATTCTAGTCTATGACTCAATGATTTCATGGAAAAGACAAACTGATGGGTTGGCTTCAAGTCTAGACTCGCCTTCAGAGTCTGTCTTTTCCATGGAATTATTGTGGATCGCCACAGGCAGCCTTCTAATTATGCATCACAAAGCTTCGACCCACAGGGTAATTCCCACTCTGGTCCCACTAGAAGAAGACAAAACGGTAACAGACTGCAGGAGCTCTTCTCTGTACAAGCCAGCGAGTACCCGAGTGCTGTCTGCGGCAGGCTTTCTGTGGCCGCTGCAGAGCACGCCCCCAGCTGATTACATGTTAAGTACCATGCCCCTTATTGCCACCTACCAGGTTTGCATGGTCGTCACATCCTGGGGAGACACATACTTGGGTCTGCGGCAAACCTTTTTAGTTGTGCCATAGACCAGGTTTTTCTGAATGAAGGCTGAAAAAAACATAACCAGTGAAAAAAAAAATATATATATATATACATACACACAGGATGGCAATGTTTTATAAACACAAATTAGACAGATTTGAAAGCTTAACCAAATGTGTAAAGCCCAGAATTAGTCTGTTAAAAAAATAAGGCCATTTTACACATTTCAAATATTCATAAAGAAAATAGGTATCCTTAGGAGACTGGGTTTAATGAATAGAGGAATGATTAGTAATTGACATATCAATTATACATGAGTGCTTTTAAATTGTTGCTTCCAATCTTGTTTAAACCATTATTTTGCTTAGCAATTTTTCCCAGCTTGGATATAAAAAAGACTCAGCCCAGCCTGAGACCAAACTACCACGTTTTGAATTAGAGGGATTCACAGTGAATATAAGTTTTATGACTTTTTTTAGTTAAATTATGGCAGTATTCATCAACCTTTCTAAACCAATAATATCTTTAATAAACAAATTTCTTGCTTCTCCACCCTCAAGAATCCCATATTCAACCTGAGGATTTGGAGTTGGGGGAACTGACCCCTCAAGTTGAAAAATGACAAATACCTAGAAGTGTTTGTCATGTCCCTGCCCACCAGGAACACCCTCTCAAGTCTTACTTTTTTTTTTTGTTTTTTTTTTTTTAAAGAGATGGGGTCTTGCTTTGTTGCCCAAGTGCACCTTCAACTCACTGGCTCAAGTAATCCTCCCACCTCAGCCTCCCAAGTAGCTGGGACTACAGGTGTACGACACCATGCCCAGCTAATTTTATTTTCATTTAAAAAACATTTTAATATGTCCAGAGTTAGCCTTATTGCACTTGAGCATAAACTGTATGGCTATCCAAGTGTGTGTGTCTTACACTGCAGCCCAGATGGTCATCATTCCTGGAGGCCCACCGACATTCTCATTCAGAGCCCATGATCCAGATGCAGCAACCATGACCCCTTCTGTTACCCACTACTCACCTGCCCATCAAGACCATTCTCACTGGCATATTTAAATGGGTGATACTGGTCTAATGGCTAACTGTGATGAATCTTAAATGGCTTTCACTGGTGAAATTAAAAGTGAGCCAAGAAATGTGGACTGTCTAAACATGTGTTAGACACATTCTTCTATGGACAGAGTAAATTACCCTTCTATGGACAGAGTTAAAGTGAGGCCTTTTCCCTAATTTACGCTTCCAGAGTATATCCTAGGCTACAGCCTGCCTTTGGGAGATTCTGCCCTGCCTAACACCAGCTAACAGGATGCTAGAATTCTGCCTCTGGAATCCTGGCATTTGCTTTGAGTGAATCATTTGTGACAAGAATCCCTAAAAGGACAGAACTGAACTGTCCCTGAAATTTCAGAACAAGTCATTTGGGCTATTTTGTGTTTTAAATGTACTTGCTTCCTCATAAATAGCTAATGTGTGTGGCAGTTTGCTTTGAGACTTTATATTTAGTAGTGAAGTTGGGGGGGAAAGAAGCCAATTCATCTCAAGCTTCTTTTGTGGATTCTGTTATTTACCTACCAAAAAAAAATTGTGCCCACTCAAATGGACTCAAATTGGCTGTGGTTGGTCTGGAGGAATCATAAACTGCACTGTGCTCTTCCCCATCCCTATCATGAGGTTCTGTTATGTCCCCAGGGTGTGGCCCAGGTTCAGAATGATAAAGGTGGTATGTGACATTTGTGACATATCTCTTTTGATATTTTCTAGATATTTCAAAGAAATATTTTAGATTGCTGTCAGCAGCAGTCAGATGCGTGCTTGCCACACAGCCCCTACCTCCAAGGCAGTCCTAATTTGATTGCTGTGTATGCTCTCACTGTCCCCTTTCATGCACTGGTATACGTCAGGCCATGGAAAGCAAACCAGACCACATATGGCTGGCACTCTCCAGCAGAGGCGGTTCGCACTCTAGAGAATAAGCTTCTCTGTAAAGGCATGTCAAGGGGGCAGTGATCTGCCTTAAGCAAAACCACAAGTGCCACAAAACCACAAGCAAAACCAAGGCCAAATACAGGCAGCCAAAGTAGTTCTAGGGTAATTCCCAGACACTTCGCTACACTCCACATAGAATAAAGGTCTGCAAAAATAAAGAAAACCATAAACTGTGTTTAAAGGAAGGCCACTTACTCCCTTATAAAATGCTGAACATTCAGAAGGACTCAGAGTGTAAAATGTGAAATACAGGCAAAATGGAACTGAATAAAGCTGGACCAATATACTCATGTGGAAATGGCTTAAGAGAAACTAAAGTAAAAGTAAAACTTAAAAAATTCTCACAAATCAGCCACTTGGAGGAACTGGCCAAAGGGTGACCTATTTCTGTGTGTTAAGGCAACTAGGACAAAACATTTCAGCCCCAGCCTCAGGACACCATGAGTGCATGAAAATCTGTTTCCCGGGGACTTTTAACTACTCTGTGTCCTACCCTGCGTTAAACTCATCAATGTCAAAGTCGCCTACAGAAAAGATGGCAGCAGTCAGGTGCGGTGGCTCAGGCATGAAATCCCAGCACTTTGGGAGGTCAAGGCACGAAGATCACTTGAAGACAGGAATTCGAGACCTGGCCAACATGATGAAACCTTATCTCCACTAAAAATACAAAAAATTAGCCAGTTGTGGTGGCTCATGCCTGTAATACCAGCTATTGGGGAGGCTGAGGCACAAGAATCGGTTGAACCCAGGAGGCAGAGGTTGCAGTGAGCTGAGATCACACCATTGCACTCCAGCCTGGGTGACAAAGTAAGGCTCTGTCTCAAAAAAAAAAAAAAAAAAAAAGATGGCAGCAGCACTGCCACAGCAGGCAGTGAAAAGCAGACGCTGTACAGCGGAGCTGCTGTGACACCTGTCAGGGACTAAGGTTAGTCCTCGGACACAGCAGGATAACCATACTGCATGCATGCTGTATGCTTGTCCTCCACACTTGGGGCTCCTGCTCCTCCTGGGGTCCATTCTCCTCACACCCTTGATGCAGCTCTTCCTCAACTGCACAGGGCCAGTGTCATCTGTTTCCGGGTCTGTCTCCCGTTCTACACGGGTGTACCTTGCTTTTCTTTCCTGTACCCACCCAGGCCCTTGGTGTGTACACACAGCTCCTCCAGGGTTAAGGTGGAGAGACAGAGCCAACACAGACAGGCTCTGCGGGGTGAGGGCAGGGGCAGAGGATACCTTTGAAGTCTAACTCGTAGTTGTGCTTTCCAGCCTGGAACTGCAGGGTGGCTGCCTGGCTGGCAGAACCCGGTGCACAGTAGGCCAGGTAGGCCTTCTCCACGTCGCTACTGCTGACAGAGGTCACGGGGTGTGCTGTGCCCTGTGAGGGAAAGTCAGACACTTTATGAAGGCAAGAACCAGCGGTGATGAGGAAAGACACTGGTGGCACCCACGCCACATTTCAGACATGCTCACGGTGGACAGTGACTGTCTCCTGAAGCTGCCCTAGCAAACACAAGGCAGCAAATATGGGTCCTGCCAAGCAGGACGACAGGAATGGGAACAACAGAAGGGAGGGTGCTCAAGTCACCTAGGATGGAGGACGCAACAGCAGCTCAAATGCTGGTGGAAGAGCAACAGCAACTTCCTGAGTGCTGCCTGACTGGACAGCCCGGGCCAGGCTCCTCTTACCCGTCTATTCATGTTCCCACCATCCTGAATCAGAGTTCGGTCCTCTTCCTTGTGGTTTTCTTTTTCTGGTCCCTAGGAGCATTCTTCTATTTTTTTAATTATCCATTTCAATCCCTCTCCTTCTACAATTAGCTACAGGAAATCTCATACCTTAGGTTAGACTGAGTTTAAATTCTGCCTCCCAAACCTGCTGGCTCTATAACTTTGGCAAGTTATCTTAACCTCCCTGAGCCTCTGTTATCTCAAGCTTGTAATGTGAATAACAATAATACTTATGCCATATTCATCCCTTTATATATCATCCTCACAGGGTTGGAGAAATTATTTAAGTAAGGCATGCAAAGCACTTAGTACAGTGCCCGGAACAAAACATACTCAATAAATGTTACTATCATACTGTTCTTATTAAATTTGACATTACGTTGACAACTAAAATCAAAGTTATTGAACCTGTAATTAACTCCTTCTGTCCCTGTCAATTTTCCTATTCCCCCTACTGCTGCCATCCTAGTCTTCCTATGTCACAAGCTTTAGGTGCTACCAGCCGAACAACAAGTGAGACAAGATTCACCCATGCCTCTGGGCAACTGAGCCCAGCAATGGAGGAGAGGAACAAAAAGTATGCAGACATTTCAAAGCGTCAAACACAAGGTCCCACACAGGTCTCATGGGTGCTCTAGACTCTGAGTGGGGCAACTAAGAATGACCAAGAAAGGGTCTGATCCAGCAAAGCCTTCTTGGAAGAAAAAAACATCTGAGCCAGGCCCAAGCCCAAGGGACAACAATGAGGTGGCCCCATAAGGGCCATGAAGGGCAGGAATAAGAGGTATAATGGTTTGTAAAGCAGCCTCCTAGTTTACAGTGTCATACTGGTGCCTAAGTTTCTCTCTCTGAACTCTCCTCCTTCAAAACCAAACCATTATACTAGAGTCTGGGAGGAAAAGGATGTGGCATAAAAATCCCTTTCAGACAACAAGGGGAAGGGAAAAGAAAACAATCCCTCCCCTTTGGGCCTGAGGAAATGAAGTGGGGAGCCAGCGAAACAGAGAGGAGAAGCAGCAGTCAGAGGCCGGCATCCTGCCCCTGCCCCAGGCCTCCAGTCAGAATCGCTGCAGATGGGTGGTCACAGCGGGAGGGAAGATACAGGTGGATGAGCAGAAAGCAAAAAGCAAAGGATTTTTTGCCCCCAGTGGGATGTTTGGAAGGAGAAACTAACAATGGCAGCCACATCATGTGTGAGGCTGAGAAAGGTCTGGGTTTAGCTCCTGGAGGCACCAGTCAGATGTGGAAGGAATGACAGATTCCCACGTGTCCTATGGCAGGACCAGCAGGTATCTCTTTTTGATGTGAGATGTTGGAGTACTTCCTGGGCTCAGACAGAAAAATCTTAGCTTTTCTGGGAATCAAGAGAAAACTGTTTTGAAGTGGCAATTAGCAGAAAACTAAAAAAGAAACCCAAATGTGGGGTTACACCAGAAACGTGTAGGAAAGGGAAGACAAGAAGAACCAGATCATCCTAGGCCGTCCAGCCTGAGGCCGCCAGGCCTACACGTGTTTCTACGCCCCCACCACCACGTGGCGTATCAATAACATCCACACACTGTTCCTCCCCAGAGATTCTCAAACTGCTTGCGATGAGTTTCTGCACTGCCACAAAGGAGGAGGAGCACAGGAGAGAAAGGGGGAAGCTCCAGGTGTTGGTTGGCTGGAGGAGAAAGGCCCTGCCCACAGAGCTGTGATGATTCGATCTGAAACCACCACCAGGGAACCCTACCTTTGCATGGGTTGCCCAGAGCCCTGTGTCATCTCATTCAGCAACCAGGGGTCTCCCCCAAGAAGCCAGGCAGATCCCCAAACAAAATGAAAGTGATGGTCACATGTGCTAAGTGCCTTGCGCCTGCCATCTGTCCCTCCATCTCGTCACAAGGAAAGCTGGGATTCACGAAGTGTGATGGGACAGTTGTCCTCTCCCCCTCCTCCATGCCAGGCCACAGCCTCTTCTCCTCACACTCCTGACCAAACCCAGAGAGCCTACCTGGACGAGGCCCACAGGGCAGGTCAGAGAGAGTCCCAGGCCACCCATGAAAGGGAGACAGGTAGGAAAGGCAGGCAGGACAGAGCAGCAAGCAAGGAGGACTGGTGCTGGCAAGAGGGGAGCAGGTGAACAGAGGGGAGAGGAAGGAATGTGAGGCAGTGAGGTCATCGCTGAGAGTGACCATCTCCAGCTGACCAGCAGACACTTTTAGCAACACCCTCCCCCTTCCAACGGCCAATGTCTATTTCCTGAGGACCAGCTATGTATGCATCATTCTACACAAAGGATACAATGGGGCAAAAGAAAAAGTCCCTGCCCTCATGGAGCTTAAAGTGTCACCAGAGGAAAAAGGCATTCTGAGTGCAGTTAAGAACAAGAAACTAAAGCTTCATTATAGCCTCTTACAACCCCGAAGATTACAAATACCTATCAATTTTCATTTTGGAGAGGGGTGTTCTTTATCAATGGTGCCTTCCCTAAGTTATACTTCTTTTTTTTTTTTTAAGACAGAGTCTCACTCTTTTGCCCAGGCTGGGGTACAGTGGTGTGATCTTTGCTCACTGCAACCTCTGCCTCCCAGGTTCAAGTGATTTTCATTTATACCTCAGTCTCCTGACTAGTTGGGATCACAGGTGTGTGCCACCATGTCTGGCCAATTTTTGTATTTTTAGTAGAGATGGGGTTTTGCCATGTTGACCAGGCTGGTCTTGAACTCCTGACCTCAAGTGATCCACCCGCCTTGGCCTCCCAAAGTGCTGGGATTATAAACATGAGCCACCATGCCCAGCTTAAACTTGTACTTCTATAAGTGAGCAGCGGACTGCCTTTAATCTGACTCATCCACAAACACCTGTGAATTAATTGACAGCAGCTAGTTTTTGTTATTTGACTTGAATTCCAAATCTATACATGATATAAATCAATTTTCTTATATTTGCCTACCTTCTTTAAAGTTGCAGAAATGGCAGACAACTGGTCACCGGTCTGAAAAGCCTTTACCTCTGTACCACAGTTACACAAACACCCTTGCACACACACACACCAGCTCTGGGATTAAGTTACCTGTTCAACAAGAGAAGCATCTTTCTATCCTATTTAATGAAACCAATGAAGAAGCTTGATCGCACCACAAATTTGTCATTCAGTTCTCATGAGCCAACAGATGGAAGCTCTTCAAAGATGAAAGCTCATACAAATAAACTCCAACTTATCTATTTTTGCCATAATTCTCCCAAAGCAAGTGAGTCACACTGGGACCTGGGGATCCTCGGCTCTCTCACGGATGCCCCAGAAAACAATACCGGGGCTCTTGTTTGGCTCCACCCTTACAGATCCTTAGGACAAAACACTCATCCTCTTTCCATCACACTTACCTGTCTTCCATATTCCTGCCAAGAACCAAACTCATCACTCCAGTACCAAATCCACTCAGTGGTGAGGATGAAGTGTGGAGGTTTGGTGACAGAGGAGGCCGTGGAGAGGCGGCGAGCCTGGGTAGCACCGAAAGTCATGGAGTTAAAGTTCAGACAATCGATGTGAACAGCACCCGGTGACTCAGGGCACAGGATCCTACAAAAGAAAGCAGAAGCAGGCTAAAAATCCCACCAGCCAAGCAGACACAGGTCCCTGAGCATGAGAACACACAGCTGGAAGGCATGAATAGTAAATATGACATGCGCATTTTAGAAAAAGTTTCCAGAGGCAGGGGAAACTGCTTTTTCAGATCAGTTTGGAGGTATAAAGGTATCAAAATCAAGATAATGTGGAAGACTGGTTATGATGAAAACTCCTCTCAGTACAAAATGCAGAAGATGCTGGTTAAAACTTTTTTTTTTTTTAATGCACTGCTGAGCTGGCAAGAAAGGGAAGTCCTTAGAAGCCAAAAAAAACAATAGTTAACACATGCTGTTTATTGTGTGAACCAGACCCTGCATTAAGTATTTTATATGTATTAGGAGATGACATTTTCATAACCCTATGAGATTGAGACTATTATCTCCACTTCACAGACGAGAAAACAGAAGCTCAAGAAGGTGAAGAAGGCGGTTCAAGGTCAAACAGCTAGTCAGTGCGACAGCTGGCCTTTCAGGTGGGCAGTTGGGCTGCACAGCCTGCACCTGAGCCACCAGGACACACTCCCTTTCTAAACGCAGTACTGCCTGAAAACCAAAGGGAAGGTAGGAAACTGGAGAGGGGAAGGGAGGAGAGGGGAGGGGAGGGCAACAGCCAGGAGCTATCGCAGGGCAGTGTCTATAAGTAATGACAGGGAGCCTAGGCTTTAGCCACAAAGGGGAAACAGGAAACAAATGCGGGGTCTGAGTAAGGCAAGAGGCTGAATCTCAAAAGAGACATCTCTGCATAAAACCAGGACCCTAAAAGATGACCCACCTTAGTAAAGGGGGACTGGAGAGGGGACTTGCCTTGCAAAGACATCTGGCAAGGAAACCTCCCTATATTAATGTTGGTTCTGGATAAAGGAGGAAAAAATTCTTCCGAGAACTCATAAATCATTCAAGCCTCACAGAAGTTTTAGCCTGGTTCACATTTTGTGATTATTAGTTGCAAAGATGACCCAGGGTAGCACTTCTCATAGAAGCAAACACAAATTCCTCTGGAGGAACTGACCTTCAACTCAGGCCTCAAAAGAATTTCTAAAGAAATTTCCATCAAACATGAGGTCAAATCAAGTAAGTCACAAAACGTGGAAACAGAGACACTATGAGCAAAAGTCAGCAAAAACAAAATCAGATCACCATGAACTACTAACATTAGTATTCTTAGACGCAAATATATGTGATGTGTTTTTTAAAAAGGAATTGAGCATCAAAAGTATGAGTAAGAATCAAGAGACTATCAAAATTGGGTAAATTTAAAGAAAAAAATAGAGCTTTTACTTTTTTCATTATTATTTTCTTTCTCCTTCCACTCCCTCCAAAACTTTTTTTCCTCTTTTCCTTTTTTATTTATTTATTTTAATTTTTTATTTTTTGAGACAGAGTCTCGCCCTGTCACCCAGGCTGGAGTGCGGTAGCACAATCTCAGTTCACTGCAATCTCTAGCTCCCAGATTCAAGCGATTCTCCTGCCTCAGCCTCCCAAGGAGTTGCTGGGATAACAGGCATGCACCACCACGCCAAATTTTTGTATTTTTTTTGTACAGAGTTTCACCATGTTGGCCAGACTGGTCTTGAACCCTGGCCTCAAGCCATCCACCCTCCTCAGCCTCCCAAAGTGCTGGGATTACAGGCGTGAGCCACCGCGCCCAGCCTTAGAACTTTTAAAAGTAAGTAAATTAACTGAAATTTTAAAATCATACTTTGATAGGACACACTGCATCTCAGAAGAGGGTGAAGTAATGAACTGAGAGCCTGAGGGGAAGAAATCCAGCAGAGTTTAGAAAGAGAATAAAAGAGAAGTTAGAAGACATAAAAGATAAAGTGGGAAGACCTCACCATATATCTAATGATAATTCCAGAGAAGGAATACTTAAGGAGATCATGGCTGAGGAACTCAGAAAGCACAACAAAACATGAGTTGCACAAATTCTTTAAATCCACACACAGATCTTGGTGAAACTGCACGGCACCAAAGAATGACAAGATATTAAAAGCAACTGGAGAGAAGAAACAGACTATCAACTATACTGGACTGAACTGTGTCCCCAAGAAGATATGTTAAAGGTCTAACCCCTGGTACCTGTGAATGTGATCTCATTTGGAAACAGGGTCTTTGCAGATGTGATCAAGTTAAGATGACATCATACTGGATTTGAGTGGACCCTAATCCAAAACTGATGTCATTTTAAGACGAGGGAAATTTAAACACAGACACATGGGAGAATATCCCGTGACAACAGAGGCTGAGATTGGAATGATGTGTCTACAAGCCAAGGCATGCCAAGGATTTCTAAGCATCAGAATCCTGGAGGCAAGAAAGGATCTGCCTATAAAACCTTCAGACAGAGTATGGCCCTGCTAACACCTTCAGTTTGGACTTCTAGCCTCCAGAACTGTGACAAAATAAATGTCTGTTGTTTTAAGCCATCAAGTTCATGGTAACCTGTTATAGCAGCCCTAAGAAATGAACTAGCACCATCTCGATTTAGGCTGATAGCTAACTTCTAAGTAGAAGCAATGGAATCCAGACAACAATGAAATAATCTTTGAAGAGTTGAGAGAGAATACCCAGTAAACCTATCTTTCAAGAATGAGAAGGAAATAAAAACTCTTTCAGACTAACAAAAAACACAATTACCTCCAAACTCGCAATAAAGCAACCTCCAACAGAGGAACTTAAAGAAGGAAAATGATAAACAAGCAGAAGTGTGAGCAAAGGAATGGTGAGTAAGAAACAAAATAATTGTGTAAGTTTAAATAAATACTGACTGCCTAAAACAATATGAATTTCTAACCCCTGAAATTAAAAATACTATAGCAGTAATACATACAGTGCATTTTTTTTTTTTTTTTTTTTTTTTTAACATAGAGACAAGATCTAGCTGTCACCCAGACTGGAGTGCAGTGACGCAATCACAGCTCACTGCAGCCTCAAACTCCTGGGCTGAAATGGAGTTCCCTCTGCAGCTTCCTGAGTAGCTGGGACCACAGGCATGCATCACCATGCTCAGCTAATTTTTAAAAAAATGTTTCGTAGAGACAGGGTCGCTCTCTGTTGCCCAGGCTAGTCGTGGATTCCTAGCCTCTAGCAATCTGTTCACTTCAGCCTCCCAAAGCACTGGGATAACAGGCATGAGCTGCTGCCTTCGACCCACATCTTATGTGCCTGGCACTGTTCTGAGTGTTTTATGTATATTAACTATTTAATTCTCAAAATAACCTGATGATGTAGAAACCATTATTTTATCTACTTAACGTAGAGTAAAACTGAGGTAAAATAAGGTTAAATAACCTGGTCAAATGCATATAATTTGTAAATAAGTTTGAATGAAACTAGTCAGAATTCAAGTGTCCAAGGTTCTTTCATTGTTTGAGAGAATGACAAGAGGCACTGATTAGCTTAAGTTGTTACACTAAAAGTCTGCTAAGATAAAGAGTCTGTTTAGATTTCCTGGGCAGCCACTGAAAAAATAAAAATTCAGTATATAATTTCCAAACAAATAAAGGAGAAAAAGCCAAATGAGGAAAAAAATCTAACAGAAGATCAAAAAGAGAAAAGAAATATACAAAACGTGGATCACAGCAACAATTATGATGAGTGGCAGATATAAATCCAGATCCACCCATTACTGGCCATTTGTGCTTCCTCTGTTGGGAAGTATCTGTCTTTACAGTTTGCCCATTTGGAAGGTGGAGAATCTGAGTGAAAGAGGCCAGACACAACAGTACATACTGTGTGGTTCTATTTATATGAGGTTCAACAAAAGGCAAGACAGAGGTCTCAGGTGACAGAGGTCAGAACAGTGGTGAGCGATGGGAGTGAGCACTGACTGGAAGGAGGCATGAGGAGATGGGGTAAGGCAAATGATCCATATCTCAATCAGAATGCTAGCTACATAAGTGTATGCATTTGTCAAAACTTACTGAACTGTATGCTTAATATCTGGGCTCTTCACTGTGCGTAAATTTTGCCTCAGAAAGACTAGGGTTGGTATGTGAGCCATTTAATCCTCCTAATGGGAGTAATTGGTTTCACATACTTTACCAATAGCAATTTCCACGTAATTGCACTCTAAGTGCAAATTTATTTTATACACTCAAAAAGTAGGCTCTAATTCTCTTCTTGGCAACATATTTAAGCAAGCTCAATGCAAAATATGTTAAGTATTTTAAAATAAGGCTATCTGGGAATTCCCTATTTCCTCTGAATTGAGGGAAAATACTAGGACATGACTGGAAAAATCAAAAAAGTTAAAGGTTAAACCATAAACAGCAGTTCAGCAGTCTGGCTATACAGGCCAAAGGCTAAAATTTCACAAACAGAAATGATCACCTTTCACTTTTCTATAATAATGAGTACATATGTACTTGATCAATTCCAGCACCAAATAATTGAGAACTTAATACTTGGTCTTGGTACCATCTTCTCCTTTTCCCATTGCTCCTCTCTGGAAGGAGAGAAGTGGGAGAACAGAGCCACCAAAAGCAAAACTGCCTTCACTGCACACAGAAGGCCAGGCACAAAGCAGAGACAAGACACATATTTCTTACCTTTCTATTCTGGGATTGCAGTATTTCTCTTCAATAAGCTCCATTTTGTCCAAATCCTTCCACTTGCCTCCATCCAAGAATTGCCATCGATACGGCAAATGGAAATGAACTCTATTGCATTTATCTAAAATAAAAAACATAAAGGAGTGAGGTAGCTTGGCAATACACAGCATGCCCTAGCCTTGTGGTTGTCAACAGGTATGGTCCTGCCCACTGACCTGGCAACATTCTGGAAATGTGTGATAGAGTCTGTTTTTTCAGTGCAGGACTGCCTGAGCATTGAGATATGGAAACACTTTTTGTATTTTATTATGTACATTGCTATGATTTAAATGTCTGTCCCTTCGAAAACTCATGTTACAACCTAATCCCCAATGTGATACGATTGAGAGGTAAGGCCTTTAAGAGGTGACTGGGACATAGATGAATGGAGTAATGGGTATATGGGTTACCATGAGAGTGCAACTGGTGGCTTTATAAGAGGAAGCAAGCCCTGAGCTAGCATGGTCAACCCCCTTGCCATGTGATGCCCTGCAGCACCTCAGGCCTCTGCAGTCCCACCAGCAAGAAGGCCCCCATCAGATGCAGGCCCTTGACCCTCAACTTCTCAGCCTCCATAAAGCTAAGACACAAATTCCTTTTCTTTATAAATTATCCAGTTTCAGGTATTCAGTTATAAGTAACAGAAAATGGACTAAGACATACATTTTCCTTATGTCTCAGGTTTTACCAGGATCTTACTTTTTTTTTGTTTTTTGAGACAGGGTCTCACTCTGTCACCCAGGCTGGGGCATACGGGCACAATCATGGCTCACGGCAGCCTCAACCTCCCAGGCTCAGCCTCCTGAGTAGCTGGGATTATGGGTGTGCACCACCACCCAGCTAATTTTTGTATTTTTTATAGAGACAGGGTTTCACCATGTTGGCCAGGCTGGTCTTGAACTCCTGGCGTCAAGTGATCCACCTACCACGGCTTCCCAAAGTGCTGGGATTACAAACATGAGCCACCACACCTGGTAATGTTTTATAAATATGTATGTTGGTGGTTTATATCATCTATGAATGTTATTTTATGAGAGTAAGATGCTGATCACAAGAAGGTCAAAGGTCTCATCAATGCAGGGGGCAGTGTGACTGCTCAATATCACTCTCCATGTGGCAGGTGGATGGGCAGAGATCACATTAAAGATGGAGCCAGATTCATCTCTACCATAAATCCATCCCAACTCCAACACATCCAACTGAAGGCAGGTCAGCAGCATGGTTACAGGCTTCTTGGGTCTCTTCTGGCTAACATGTTCACTCCTTCCTCAACACGCTCCCACCAACATCCACACAATGGCCCAGACCTACAGCTTCCAGTGAGCTGCTCCCCTCACTATCCCCATTTTCCTCCTGGGCAGCCAGATCCTCACTTCTCCCATCACTCCAAGCACATGCTGCCTGCCCTGCCTTTGCTGGTACCTGCCAGCACCTGGAACGCTACCCACATCTCTCCCTACCTGTCAACAGCCTATGTGAGGTTCTGCTACATCCACACAGAGGAGCATCAGGAGCAGACAGGGAGTAAGGAGAGAAAAAGAATGAGAAGCTCTTTGCATTGTGACATGCGGCTACCTCCAAGATACATGCTTTAAGACAGAATGATAGAGAACAAGGTGCAGAATGCCTGTATTTGGGTAAAAAATAGAAAAAAAATAAGATTAGAAATATTCTGACTAAACATACACATATGCACATGATTTCTTGCAGAGGCAAGTTGGTAGCTAGAGACAAAGTTATGAGTGAAGACTTCTGTCATTTTGGCATGTTTTGAACTTTGAACCACAAGAAGATATAATATATTCCAAAAAATTACATATCGAATTAAATGAAAAAAGATAGAAAGCCAAGCTAGTGTGCCTATGTAAGAAGGAAACTGAACAGACACATACCCTCGTACAGGTATAAATTCTTGATGGGAGGATATTCAAGGAATGGATAATTACGGCTGTTTCTTGGAGGGGACCTGAGTTCTGGAGAAAACAGGTGTGAGGGGAACTTATTTCTTACTGAGCATCCTTTGTACATTTTAAATTCATATTTCAAAATAATAATGAAACTAATTTGATACTTGAAAAAAATTAAAATTTTCTAAAATTGTGGGCATTCTTTTGGGCACATCTCAATGTCACTTCTCTCCCAGGCTCTGCAAAAGCACCACGGTGGGGGAAGTATCATGGAGGAGGGTGGGAGGCTACCTGGGCTTGTCATAGACCAGGCATGGGGCCAAGCAGACAGGGCAGAAGAGAGTGCCAAGCCAAGAGGACTGAAGGAACAAGGTGAGAACACTCAAGCAAGGAAACTCTCCTCTAAATTCAACAAGGCTGGACATAGCCACACCAGGGACTGAAGATCTCCTGACTTGTCCCATTTGAATATGGACAGTTCACTAGGTCAGGGAACCTCTTGGACTCTCTCAATCAGGTGTGTACACAACAAGTAATTAAAGGGCTGTGCCAGAGGAGATAAGACCATAGCTATGGTCCAAGGTCATGACAAATCAGAGTTCCTGTTCTCTCCCTGGAAGACACTACAGGAAATGATCAGGGATGAGAGCAGAAGACCTCCCCAGAACATCTCAGTATTCAGATGCTATATACCTACAAACCCCAGGCACAGGTGAACTATGAACAGCCTGAGACAGACTCTCCCTGCAAGCAGGCACATCCTGGGGAAGGTACACTCCATAGGGCCCTCCAGGGCGGATGTGTCCCTGGGAAGGACATGGGGACCAGGGGAAGGCACTATAATCAAACAGCAGGCCTGAGGCTTCCATTCTGAATCAAAGCTGAGCTACAGACCACACTGTTCACAGCTAGAAGGTGTCCAGGAAAGGAGGCACCACATAGACCACTGCAGCCTGGTCAGGGCCTAGTCCCAGTACAGCGGTAGAGACATAAGGTCCCTTCCCTTGTCCTGGTCTTCCTGTCCCCTTTCTCAACTTCTTTTTCCTCCTTCTAATGTTCCCCACCTCACTCTGGCATTCCAATATCTAGGCTTTCTAGGAAATGAATCACTGAAATCAAATCAATTTGGCAGACAAAACACCATATCCACTCCTGCCCTTCCTCCCTATTGTCCTTGAAATAACAGGCCAGAGAGAAGAATAAATCCAAAAGCACCGGAAAACAATAAAAAGTAGCAATAAAAGACCAGAATTATTCAAGAATTGCTAAAACTGTGGAGTAATGAGAATCAAATCGATATATAAAGGAGAGAGAAAAATGCAGATAAAACATGCAGAAGACAGCACAGAAGTAGAAAAGATCTGGGGTCATCAAGGATTCCGAGTCAGATGAAAGAGGAGCAAGAAAGATACCCAGGTCAATCCCAGTGAGAATAATGGGAGCCCCGGCACAGGTACTCCCTTGCCCTAATTTGCTTGTGTGAAGCAAGTTGCTATGTGCTTCCCAGTTAAACTAAGTGTGAATGTAAGGGTTAGAGCCAGAGAAAAGCAAATGAGATGATCACCAAAGCCCCCGCTCCAGTCCTAGGTTGCATGCCAGCCGCCCACTCCACCAAGCAAGGCCTACTGCCTCTTCCCCACCATCACTAGAATGAGGGCCTGGAATCCAAATCAGCCCTGTGGAACTCAACCAATAGGCATATGGGATTCTCAAGCACCAATGACAGACAACCAAGAATCACTTAACATACGAGGAAAACAATTTGAAGAGAGGCAGCAACTCACACAGAAGCAGTGATACCTAAGGAGAGAATGATCAGAGTTAAGGTAACAAGCGTTCACAGCTAGATTTTAACCTACACGCCTTGCCTCTAAAACTTCTAGGAAAAAACTATAGGAGAAACATTTCATAGTTTTAAAATAGGCAAATATTTTTAGGATACAAAAAGCACAAACCATAAAAGAAAAAAATATTATCTGGACATCACTATTAAAATACCTGTTCTTCAAAATACATTAGAAAGGAAATAAACATGATGGGGAGGGATAACATGGGGAGAAATGCCAGATATAGTATGCACCTAAAGTTAAATAAATGGATTTAAAAAAAAAGGAAATAAACATGAAAGATTGGGAGAATCTATCTTCAATATAAATCATATGCAAAACACAACTCAATAGTAAGAGATCAAATAACCCAATAAAACCGGGTATAACAGTCACAAAAGACCAATACTGTATGATTCCATTTATATGAAATATCCAAGCAAATCTATAGAGATGGAACCTCCATCTGTAGTCATCAGAAACTAGGGGGAGGGAAGAATGGCAGTTGACTGCTAATGAGGATGGGGTTACTCTGAGGTTGTTGAAATGTTTTCATATTGCCTATAATGATGGCTGCCCAATTCTGTGTTAATATTACATATATAAGTAGACTTCAAAAAGCTCATGGAAAATTGAATTACAAGATAAAAATAAAACTATAAACTTTACTTCTCAACATAAGCTCCATGGGTAGACTAAATAGCTGGTATCATCTTTTACACTTTTGTCCTGAACACTTTTGTAAAAGATGATACCAGCCATTTAGTCTATCCATGAAGAACTGAGGGTCCTAGAAATTCAACCATGTCAATCCAGTCTTTTCTACATTTTTAACTGAAGAAAAATGGGTTCCCTTTAAAGATTTTTTGTTTTTTTTTAAGAGTTTCACTCCTGTTGCCCAGGCTGGAGTGCAATGGCATGGTCTCAGCTCACTGCAACCTCTGCCTCCTGTGTTCAAGCGATTCTCCTGCCTCATCCTCCCTAGTAGCTGTGATTTCAGGCATGTGCCAACCAAACCCAGCTAATTTTTTTTTTTTTTAATAGAAACAGGGTTTCACCATGTTGGCCAGGCTGGTCTCAAACTCCTGACCTCAAGTGATCCATCTGCCTCAGCCTCTCAAAGTGCTGGGATTACAGGCATGAGCCACCATGCCTGGCCTAAAGATTTTTTAAGATTAGAAAATGAAAAGAAGTCAGAAAGAGCAAAATCAGGACTATGAGGTGGGTGCCTAAAGATTTCTCATTGAAACTCTTGCAAAATTTTGTTTGATTGATAAGGAATGAGCAGGAGCCTTGTGGTGGTAGGGAAGGACCCTCTGGTGAAGCGTTCCTAGGCATTTTACTGCTAACGCTTTGGCTTTCTCAAAACACTCTCGTAATAAACAGATGTTATTGCTCTTTCTAGAAAGTCAACAAGCAAAATGCCTTGACCATCCCAAAAAACTGTTGCTGTGACTTCTGCTCCTGACCACTGCTATGACTGGGCCACTTTCCTGTTGGAAGCCATTGCTTTGTGCTTTGTCTTCAGGATCCTACTGGTAAAGACATGTTCCATCTTCTGTTACAATTCTTTAGAGAAATGCTTCAGGATCTTAATCCCACTTGTTTAAAACTTCCATTGAAAGTTCTGCTCTTGTCTGCAGCTGATCCAGGCAGAATGGTTTTGGCACCCAGAGTAGAAAGATTGCTCAAATTTAATTTTTAATTTTTCTGGCAGATTGTAAAAACTGAACCAATCAAGATGTCTAGTGTTGGCTACTGTTTGTGCTGTTCATCACAGGTCTTCTTCAATTAAGGAACAAACAAACTTAAATTCTTCCTCACAAATTGATGTGGATGGCTCCATTTTTACCATTCTCTCATCCCTTCTTAAAATGACTTACTCATTTATAAACTGATTTCTTTGGGACATTGTCCTCATAAACTTTTTTATAAAGCATCAATGATTTTGTCATTCTTCCACCCAAGATTCACCATAAATTTGATATTTTTTCTTGCTTCAACTGCAGCAAAATTTATGTTGCTTTGATAGGGGCTCTTTCCAAATTGACGTCTTATCCTTCTTAGTGCCTCAAACTAGATCCTGTTCAGATATGTTATTACAAGTTAGTATGAATTTATTTTGATGCAAAAATTTTTTCATAATATGCATTTTCCATGAACTTTTTGAAGACCCCTTTTGTGTGTATGTGTGCAAAGCTTTTATATTTAAAAAAAAAGGCAAAAGATCTGAGTAGATACTTCACAGAAAATACACAAATGCCCAAAAAGTACATGTAAATAAATGTTAAACATCATTAATCATCAGGGAAATGCAAATTAAAACCACAATGAGACATCATCACTCGCTGATCAGAATGGCTAAAATTTAAAAGACAATGCCAAGTGTTAGCAAGAATATACAATAACTGAAACTCTCATACGTTGCTGGTGGGAATATAAAATATTATTATCTGTTTTGGAAGACAGTTCGGCAGTTTCTTACAAAATCAACCACAGGCCATAACCCAGCAACTATGTCTAGGTCTTTACCCAAGAGAAATGAAAACATATATCCACATGAAAACTTGTACATACTAATAGAAGTTTTATTTGTAAAAGTCAAAACCTGGCAACAAGCCAAATGTTCATCAACATATGAATGGATAAACAAATTGCAGTCAATCATGCAATGGAATACTACTGGGCAATAAAAAGAAACAAATGATCTATATGCCAGCATGACTGAATCTCAAAAACATGCTGATGAGAGAAGCCAGGCACAAGAGAACACACTGTATGAGTCCATTTATGTGAAATTCTAGAAAATGCAAATCTACTCTACTGGGACAAAAAGTAGATCAGGGACTTCCTTGGGGGTGACAGACTAGGGGGTGAGGATTAATTATAAAGGGGCATAAAACAATGTTTTCAGAGGGAGGGAATTGTTCCATATCTTGATTGCAGAGATGGTTACATGAGCATATATACTCATCAAAACTCAGAACTATATATTCAAAATGGGTACACTTTATAATATGTAAACTATAGCTCAATAATATTGCTTTTAAAGAATACATATATATATGTATATATATGGCAAATATTCTTTAACCTACCATTCCATTCCCTGGAATCTATCTATGGAAATACTCACATATATGTAATTAAATGCTCAATGGAACATCATTATAATCAAATACTACACATTTGTTTTTAAAATGATGTGGACTTTGACATACTGACATGGAAAAAAATCTCTAAGACACAATGTCAAGATGCAGGCTGAATAATAACATTATCACATGCTCCCATCTGTTTAAAAATATGTAAAACAATTATCACAACCACACAGGAAGTGTTTACCTTTGGGCAAGGACGAAGGGACTTCATGCCTCACTCTGTATGACCAAACTCTCTTACAGAGTGAAAGTATTCATAAATTGCTTGGGTAAGTTTTAAAAACTGAAAATGAAACAAGAAGTTTTGGTGGTTGTTTTTTAAGAGGAGTCACCAAATTTGAGAACAAACCTTTCTTCAGTCAAAGCCCAGGACAGCATTTAAGAAGAAAACAAAGGTTTAGTGAAAATACAGACACACACATGCACACCAGAATTGCTGCTTCTGATAAAAGATCACTGGATTGTTCACTGGATCAATACAGAAGAAATGCCCAATTTAAACAACTACTCATCCTCTAAGAGCTAATACAACTGTTTCTGTCTCAATGAAGTCCTTCCCAGTTTCTAAGGCAGCTCTCAGCCTATCATCACCCTTATCTTTGTTCCCACCAGACTGAGCACTTTCCTGTCCTGTGCAGGTCTGTGACCTCATGCTAAGCTGTCCAAGGCTCAATACTTAACATTCATTTGGTGCATGAACCAGTTATGTTCCCAAAAATCATCCACATTTGATTTCTGAAAACTCATCTTCTACTGCCCAACAAAAGAGCTACCATCTTCTACTGCCCAACAAAAGAGCTTCAGCATTGGCCAAAGTGCCAAGCCCTGATCCTCTCTGGATGTGGAAGGGGTTTGGGGGGGCGGGAGTGACTTCAGAGCATAGCTCTGGAAATGACAAGCAGTTACCCCTACTACAAGTGGGATGAAGGAGCCTCCTCCAACTTACCTTGAAAGCCACAACTTTTCCGGATATGGTACAAACAGATCTGATCACTCTCCTCCTGGCTAAGAGTGTTTGGGGACACAGAACCTGAACTGTCTTTTCTTTCTGCAAGAAACACCACAAAGATATATCAGCTTCTGATATGGGGTCAAACTAGTTCAAGGTACAAAGGAGAGTTAAAGAGGATTCATTCAGCTCTCTGCACAAAACAAAAGTGGGCAAGGTGAGCTCACAAAGCCCTATGGTGTTTGGGGTGAAAGTGCTCCTATACAGGTGGATCCTCTACTTTGTAGGGACAGGCTGGGAGCCTGAGGCCACACAGCTGCTTGCCAAATCTAGGACTCCATGAACGGACTGCTTTCTCAACTCTGGCCGTCCACCCAATTCATTAAGAGACCCATTTAAAAACACAAATGCCCAATTCTGCCCTAGACCGATTCCACCCCAGAATGACTAAATCAGAACCTCTAGGGGTAAAGCTTGGGACACTTTTGTAATAAGGGGAGAACCACTGTCTTACATGTTGAGGCATCTTACAATTCCTTCTATGCCTAAGGTTGTGATGACCCTCGAGGGCAAACAGAGAGCTACTTTTTATAAACTAGATTTGAGGCCATATAGCAAATATTCATTAATGAGCTATCATAATTGGGTACTAATACCAAGAAAAGAATAATAAATAGAAAATCCACATTTCAAAATGAAGCCTCCTTAATTTTTGGTTAATTATCAGGATCTTAATATAAAAAGGGCACATAAATCCTTTCTGGTTTACCTTTACTAGCACCATGCTAATGAGTTTTTACGTATGACATTTACCCTCACCCGGCTACCCTCAAATGAGCACATAAAATTACTTTGCAATCCCTATTTAGTGTCACCTGTCATTTTGTTATTCATCTTCCCTTTCCTTTGTTTAAGCCCCTGAGAGACTTCACAAGCTGGGCCTCCAAACCTAGGCCTATGGGACCGCAAAGGTCATCTCCCTCTCTCCCCACGACGGTGACTGCTCTTGAACCTGACATTACTGAGCAGTGGATCCCTCCTCCATTTCTGATAAGGCTGTAATCCAACTGTATCGAAGGCTGAAGATACTCTTAAAGATCTATTTAATACAAAACCTGCCTACTTCTAGACTTCCTGCAGCTGAAAGAACTTAACAAAACATAATTGAAAACAATGTAAAAAAACCACAAATGCAGTGAGGACAATTTTTTAAATATAAAAGTCAGCTACAATTAGAGTGGTACATTTGTTTGCAGGTAGTCCTAGAATGCAAACGACATTCTAGGAAGCACTCAATTAAAACTGTAGCCACCACTATAGCTAACTGAGTGGGTTTGATTCTGCTCTGAGGGGAGGCATGTCTCAGCTTCACCAAGGAATAACCAGGGTCCAGGACAGTGCCCAGCATGTGGCAAGCACACCAAGGTGCTGAATGAAAGAGTAGATAGCAGAACAGCCAGCCAATGGCTGGTACTGTGAAATCCAATGGATGCCAGTGTATTATAATCTCCCTGACGGACCACATTATTCATCTGCTCCACAACAGATATTCAAGAAATGCTTATAAATAAAAATATCTGCTCAAAATTTGCCTGTCACTAAACCTGACAGTCTTTAAAAAAAATAAGTATCCTAGCACACTCATTCATTCAACAAACATCAGAGTGCCTACTGTGGGTCAGGCACTGCCTAGGTGCCAGAGATGAGCAGGGAGCAGACAAATTTACAATGGCTCAAAAAGTCTACTTATTCATGTCAGGAATATGGGCAATGCCAAAATTAAGGAATGCTTCTTTCACTCATTTTGTAAAATCAAAACAACACAACGCAAGGGATGCTCCCGAGGGCTGTGCAGCACAGCATTCCTAACTTTGGGTTCCTCCCTGAGGGGCATGCCCCCTTGGGGTGAAGATGGGAGTGACTGCATGGGGGAGGAGCCAAGTCTCCCAATTCAGCACAGACTAGGCCCATCCAGAATTCACTCACCATCAATACCAATTCACATTTGTCTAGGATGGCTTGATTGATCATGTCTGATTTCAACTTATCCTACCTCCCCACCCCCTGCCTTATTAGGAAAGCATCGCCAACTCCATTTTACTAAAAGCAGCACAAGACTTGCCCAAA
The DNA here is from genome assembly GCF_009761245.1 of Sapajus apella. Lineage (NCBI taxonomy): Eukaryota > Metazoa > Chordata > Mammalia > Primates > Cebidae > Sapajus > Sapajus apella. The sequence continues at coordinate 1,873,243 of NW_022436947.1, read as the reverse complement.
GTCACACATTCTGTGTACCGGCTAGCTGGAATCTGAGAGCCGCCAGCCCAGGACCTCCACCAGCCTTACCTCCCCACCAGCCTTACCTCCCCACCAGCCTTACCAGAAGTCCCCTGTGGGCCCTGAGGAGGCGGCACTCTGCTGGAGGCAGAGCTCTTATTCTTGATGTCATGCGCATTTCTGTAAATGGAAGGCAGCCTGCTCACCAGGTCTGAGCTCATACCCAACTTCTCCAATTTTTCCAGATTCTCAGAATTAGAGAAATTATGGGATCTCTTACAGCTAGTGCCAAATTTGCATTCCCCCTGTAAAAAATACTGGCAGATATGGAGTTTGATGCACTGCTTTTGAAAGGAACAAGAGCCATGGGGTCCATCTCCTTTATTGTAGTGTTGGCAAATCTGTTGACAGAGAGGGAAAAAACCACCAGTTCAGGAAGGTCTCACATGACACCACCTCCCTAGTGACCAGTCCTCTGGCGAGAAAAGGCCTTCACAGTCTGATTCCATCATCCACGCAGAACACAGCGATAACATCCCTCACTCTTGATGATGGCTGCTAACAAATGCCCTTGGCTAAAATGGGAACCAAGTGGAAAGGAGACTGCACAGAAGCAGCCCTTCAATTGGGAAAAATCCAAGAACTTCAAAGTGACTAGCGCTGCTCCTTTCATGAGACAATGCAAATCAAATGGCTATATCCTAAGAGCCTCTACAATCTACCTACACTCTTCCCCCACTGATTTACCAACTCTCCCTTCCCCAGGCCCATTTTCTCTGGACTCTCTTTTCTACAATTCAAAGTCAAAGAGGCTCTGAGGGCTTAAAGCATCTTAGAGAAGGCCAAACACCACCCTTTCATTTCTCAGTGGAGCACACTGACAGGCTCAGAGAGGTTAAAGAGCCAGCCCTAGTCCCACAGCTATCCATGGCATCTGGTATACATGATGTTTGAGGAACTGGGTTGCTGGCAAAGCTGGCCCTTGAACTTCAATCAATTGCTCCTTCTGCTCCACATTCCAAATTCCTGCAGGTGTAAACCAGACCAGAGACCACCAAGGGCCCACCCATTCCAAGCAGTCATTACATTTCCCAAGATACAGGAACGTCCCCAGGGAGGTGTGGAACCCAGACTTCCCCTGGCACTCACTTCTGGCAAAAGCCAGGGGTCGTTCTGAAACAAGAGTTGGCATAGCTCGTTATAGCTCAGGTGGTCAACGCCATGAGTTCTCAGCACACTCAGGTTGTGATCGGTTGTCAAGCTGTGACTATTCCTACAGTTCTTCCTGCAAAGAAGCAGAGCTGGTGTTACATGTTGAATTGAGTCTCCTCAAAATTCCTATGTTCGAGTCCTAACTCCCAGGACTTCAGGATATGGCTCTATTTGGAGAGAGGGTCTTCAGAGAGGTAATTAAGTTAAAATGAGGTCAATAGGGTGGGCCCCAATCCCACATGACTGCTGTCCTTATAAGAAGAGATTGGAGCACAGACACACACAGAGGGAAGCCTATGTGGGGACACAGTGAGAAGGCGGCCATCTACAAGCCAAGGAGAGAGGCCTCAGAAGAAGCCAACCCTGCCAACACCTTGATCTCAGACTTCTAGCCTCCAGAACTGTGAGAAAGTCGATTTCTGTTGTTTCAGCCTCCTAGTCTGTGGTACTTTGTCATGGCTGTGCTGGCAAACTGAAAGCTGATAAAATCAGTCTTCATGACAATTGCTCAGAACCACTTCCTGACAGTGTTTACAAGCACCAGAGAAAAACCAGCATGTCTACAAGACAACAACAAAAAATCTAATGTGTATTTACCAAGGAAGAGATGGGGCCTTTCAAGGTCTATGGCCCAGGATGGCACCTCTCAGCAGGCATTTGATGAGAATGACAAAGAGGAGTCACTGCACAGCAGTTGGTAAGCAGTTAACTACAGGCTCAATCAATGAGCATGGCATCTTATCATCATAGGTCACATACGTGCATGCATGCAGGCATGCGCACACACAGCCCTGAACCCAGCCCTTTTTTCTGCTCTCTTCCTTCATTCTTTCCATCCACAAGCAGCTGATAAGCACCAGGGTGAGCCAGACACTGGCATCATGCCCTGAGAACCCAAGATAAACCTTTAAATGACTGCCTGAGTCACCAGGACCCAGAAGAGTCAAATCAACAGCATTTGTTTGACTCAGACACTGCTGTGCCACCTATGCCACGCTTATAATACACATCTCAGAAGAATGCCAAACCTGGATCCACCCCAAACCCGCACCTCCTACAGAATCCCCAGCTCAGTAAAAGGCAACTTCCCTCTCCCACTGCACAGACCAAAAACCCCGAAGCCATCCTTGACTGCTCTCTTTCCCTCATCTAGTGGAGGTGGCAGACAGAGAGGACTCTGATACGGAGTGGAAAGTGCAACTTCAGCTGTGGTCAGAATCCGTCAGAGCAGAGTGGAAGGGCACGTGAGCCAGGCTGGGCTGGGAGAGAACTGGGGAAGAAATCAGGGGAGTGTACTGGACAGCATAAAGCCTGAATGGAATAGTTAAAGGGTGACGAGGAGACAGCAAGAGGAGAAAGGAAGAACATTCTAGAAGAGGGGCAAATAATTTGGTGCTGCCAGAGCCAAATATATCTAATAACTGTAATGATGGCTAATGATGACAATGACTACTAAAATTTAATGAGCAACTGCCAAATATCGGCCAAAATGTTTTATGAGTTAACGCATTCAGTCCTGAGCCAGCCTGTGAGGGGAGAAATATCATTAACCCCACTTCGCAGATGAGGGAACTGAGACCTGGAGATAAAGTCATTTGCCCAAAGCCACCAGCTAGCAAGGAGCAGAGCCCAGGTTGAAACAAGGTGGGCTGGTTCTCGGGACTGTGCCCTAGACCACTGGGCTCACCGCCTCCTGAGCACAGGACTAAGAGTCAGGGAACCAGGACTACGTACCACCTCTGCAGCAGGTCTGATGACCTATTTCTAAGAGCACTGACCCTGAGGCTCAGGAAGACAAGGAGAGACACAGGGGAAGCACAGAAGTGTGGCCAACCACACCCACTCTCCCCAAAGTGACTCAGAAACGGAAGGTTCAAGAAATTCACCTGTGTAAACATGTAAGAGGAACTAGTTTTGAGAACTAGCTTAAGAACAGGGCTGCCATCTTTATTTTACAAAATATGAACATTAAACAGATCTACCAGTTACTCCCATGAGAAGCTCCGTCCAATCACCTTTTGCTGTGTGCCTTCTCCCTCCTGGGCTGCTGTTCCCCAGCCTCCCCGGGACTGGCTCATCCCTGAAGGCTGATTTCCCCAGAGTTCCGCCCTCAGCCTCTTTTCAGGCCTCAGGCTCTACCTCAGATCTGATCCACTCCTGGGGCTGCAGTCACAGCCACACCACCCAACGTCTCCCACACCAGCCCAGCACCTCAGACCCCTGACCTTCCTCTCAAGTTTCTGACCTGGACAGCTGCTTCCTGGGCATGCTTCAAAACTAAAACCCTCTCCTGTTTTCTTGTCTACAACACCCAGGCCACAGTGGGTGCAGAAACTGAAGAGTTTCTGAGAAAGTTCACCTCTCTCATGTCCTCTCACCACACTGTCACCGACTCAACTCTTCAGAATTTCTCGCATAGCCCTTGGAAAGTTCTAATCTACATATTTCTGAAAAGCTGCTTCTTAGAGACTACATTTCCCAGCCACCCTGCATCTAGACAGGGTCACAAGACAGCTTCTGGTCAATGGGATGTGGGTGAATAGAAATCCACCACTTCTAGACCTTGCATATAGAAACCTCCCATTCAGCTGTGTGGTGGCTCACACCTGTAATCCCGGCACTTTGGGAGGCCAAGGTGGGCGGATCATGAGGCCAGGAGTTCAAGACCAGCCTGGCCAATATGGTGAAACCCCGTATCTACTAAAAATGTAAAAATTAACCAGGTGTGGTGGCAGCTGCCTGTAACCCCAGCTTCTTGGGAGGTTGTAGTGAGCCAAGATCACACCATTGCACTCCAGCCTGGGCGACAGAGCAAGACTCCGATTCAAAACAAATAAATAAAAACAAAAAAATAAAATAAAAACCTCCCATGCAATCGTCTACTGGAACTTGATACCTAGGCTGGCCTCAAGAGCCATGTGCTGAGTAGCGCAGAACAGAGGTCAGTTAGCCTGGATCCCTGGATGACTGTATGGATCAAGGCCCCCCACCCCATGCTCACTGTTGACCTGACATGAGCAAGAAATATCTACTCTATTAAGACACACACATACACACACACCAGGGAGCAAGCAAGAAAGGAGGGAGCAGGGGAGGAAGGAATTCTCCTGGACTAGCTTCCCAGCGGTTCCCAATGACATTCTCCCTTAAATTGGCACCCACACCACTACCTAAATTGCAAACCTGATGGGTGCTCTCTCGTGCCATTTGACTCGCCCCATCACCTTCAGGATGAGGCCCAAATCCTTCAGCATAAACCTCAGCAATCCCTTCCACACATCCCACTGAACATGTGCTATAATCAGAACATGGGCGCTAAGTGCTGGGGAGACAGTTGGGGCTTCTGTCCTCAGGGAGTTTCCATTCTACTGGGAACTGGGTGCCACGAGAAAAATAAACAGTTCCCTGTGACCAAGAGTAAGGAGAGGAAAAGCCCTCAAATGGGATGTGATCTTTAGGTTGAGGCCTGAAGCAGGAAGGGCAGTCCAGGCAGAGCAAATGTTCCCAGAAATGCCCAGGCTGGGGGGTGTTCCAGGCACAGAAAAGTAGCGGGTGGGCAGGGACCAGTATCCCAGAACCTTGTGGGCGATGGGAGGGAGCTTGCAGTTTCCAGTTTGTAACCAGATAAATAGGGTTGAACGGGGTTTAAAGATCCCTTCCGGCTGCTGGGCAGAGAAAGCCTTCATTGTCTGCCCTCAAAGCTTGCAAGGGGAACCCACGGCGTCGTGGAGCTCCCCTAGGCCACCGCCTCCCTCTCCCCCACCCCACACTGCCACAACCGGATGTTCCACCCGGCACTATCGCGTTCTTTGTAAGTCACTCTCTCTCCCCAGGAGTCCGGAGGACTCCAATCGACGAGTCCCGCGCACTGTGCCAGGTACTCAGCAGGTGCTCAACAAACGCTCGCTTTAATGAATAATGGGGCGAGGCCGGGCAGAGCCACCGAATTGTCTGCTCAAACTTCAAGTAGGACCCCAGGCCGACTGGAAGCGCGTAGGGGCGCTCGGGGCCTCTGCCCGGGCCCGAGGCCGCGCCTTACCCGGCTCTCAGGAACTTGCAGGCGCCGTAGACCATGAACTTGCAGAGGTGCAGCTGTGCACAGAGCCCCACGCAGCCCGGCTTGGAGCCCTGGTGCGCGCGGCACAGGCGCAGCGGCGACGCGGCCAGCACCACGCGCTCCGGGACCGCGGTCGCGCCGCCCGCGCCCGCCCGCGCCGCCACCACGAAGCGCCCACACTCCCGCAGCAGCCGCTCCAGCGCATCGCTGCCCAAGCCCACCCGCAAGCGGCGCCGCAGCTCGGGCAGCTCCAGGGCGCCCCCGGCCGCGCACAGCACCTGGGTCACCTCACCGACGACGCTAGCCTGGGCCATGGCCGCGGGGACTGCGCCCGTCGGACCACGAGTGGCGCGACGCGGTGCGACGCGGGCGGCGGCGGCCGCTAGCTGGCGGGCGGCTCTCGCGGGGTAGAGGCGCCGGCGGGAAACGAAACCGAAAGCTACCCCGGGCCGGCGAAAAACAGAACCTGTGCGGCCTCGCCACGCCCCCGACCCGCAGCTGAGCGGCAGCGCCTTACGCCTCAGGGTCCCCAGCTGTGCGGCAGCCGCCGGACGGGAGCTCGGGAGTTCGGGAGCTCGGGCGCTCGTGCGCTCGTACGCTCGTGCGCTCGTGCTCGGCGCTCGGGCTGGGGCTGTGGCGGCTCGAGGGCTTGTCCCCAGGCCCGGAAAAGGACTTTCCCGGATGTTTGAAGAACCAGAAGCCCCTAACGATGCGATGCTCCGAGCGCCTGCAGTCAGAGGGCGCCTCGAGGGTGGCGGTAGCGTTGGCGGAGCCGACTGGACGCCGCCCGTTAAAGCCGCTCGGCGTCGCCGGGGCCAAGCCCGGGCTTCGTAGACGACTCACAGAAACAGGGACGACTGATGGGCCCCCCACCCCTCGAACAAGTGACAAAAGCGATCACTCCGCTTTAGGAAGACGCACTTAAATGTTCCTTTCACCTCGTTGCATCAATGATTTCCTTCACGTAAACATAAACCGGTATGTCCTTTAAAAGAGCAAATCATTTACTCCCAGCCCCTGCTAAGTAACGTTTGAGCAAATGTTTTAGAAGACCCTTGAGAGCAAAGGACCGTCTCACACGTGCTGAGGGCAGTGCAAGTTGTGAGAGCCGTTTGGGGAAGTAATCCAGGAAAGCTATCAAAATTGAAATCGCGTGTGACCTTTGACACAGCGATCTTTCCTCGGAATCTTCCGGAAGTAAAAGGAACAGTAAATAAGTTATGTGTGAAAGTGTTACTGGGGGAACCCCACCTGGGAGTTATCGTTAGTGGGAATTGTGTGACCGATCTTTATTAGGAAATCTATTTAACAAGCGTGTGTTAAATCTGTGTGCGGATCTGGAAGGACAGCCATGATGTGTCGCTAAACGAGAAAAGATGGCTGTACAGAAATGTCTAAATAATCAGGTTGAATGATCAAGAATTAATTTTTTTTAATGTCTAACAAAAGAAAAGCTGTGTGCGTGTGTGTGTGTGTGTCAGGGTGTGTGTGTCAGGACATTTTTGAATAAGCACGGACAAAGATGTGGAAGAAACACGCAGGGGTGGTTGGCAGGAGGCAGTAGGAAGTACTAGGAAAGTGGAAAAGGGAAGATGAGGGGCAGAAGGATTGCGGGGGTAGAGTACTTACGGTATAACATTAACTAAAAATGAACATAAAAATCTTAACTATAAGCCGGCGCTGTGACTCACGCCTGTAATCCCAGCATATTGGGAGGCCAAGGCGGGTGGATCACTTGATGTCAGGAGTTTGAGACCAGTCTGGCCAAGGTGGTGAAACCCTGTCTCTACTAAAAATGTAAATATTAGCTGGGCGTGGTGGTGGGTGGCCAGCTACTCAGGAGACTGAGGCAGGAGAATTGCTTGAAGCCAGTAGGCAGAGGTTGCAGTGAGCTGAGATCACACCACTGCACTCTAGCCTGGGTAACAAAGCGAGATTCCATCTTTAAAAAAAAAAAAAAAATTCTTACCTGTAATATTACTACAAAAATGTAAACAATAAGCGTATGGATAAAGACTAGACAGTAACATGGACAAATGAAAAAGACAGGGTCTTAGTCTGTCACCCAGGCTTTAGTATAACAATATAATCATAGCTCACTACAACCTGGAACTTCTGGGCTCAAGCGAACCTCCCACCTTAGCCTCCCAAGTAGCTGGGCCCAGAGGCACATGCCACCATGCCCAGATAATTTTTAAATTTTTTGTAGAGACACTGTCTCATATGTTGCCCAGGCTGGTCTTGAACTCCTGGCCTCAAACAGTCCTCCCACCTCAGATTCTTAAAGTGCTGGGGTTACAGTGAGCCACCATGCCCAGCCTAAAATGTTAGTTGTTTGGGTTTTTTTGGGTTGTTTTTGTTTTTGTTTTTTTGAGACAGAGTCTTGCTCTGTCGCCCAGGCTGGAGTGCAGTGGCACGATCTTGGCTCACTGCAACCTTTGCCTCCCAGGTGCAAGCGATTCTCCTGCCTCAGCCTCCTGAGTAGCTGGGATTACAGGTGTGCACTACCATGCTGGGCTAATTTTTGTATTTTTAGTAAAGACAGGGGCTTTCACCATGTTGGTCAGGCTGGTCTCAAACTCCTGACCTCGTGATCTGCCCGCCTCAGCCTCCCAAAGTGCTGAGATTACAGGCGTGAGCCACTGCACCCGGCTAAAATGTTAATTTTTAATCAAAAATGTTAGGCCGGGCACGATGGTTCACGCCTGTAATCCCAGCTCCTTGGGAGGGATCTGTTAAAATGTACACACTGAATGAAGAGACCCCCAACAGGGTTTGTGTGAGCAACGTGGATGTTTATTCACCTGTGTGCGGGCGGGCTGAGGCCGGAAAGGGCTTCAGCAGAGGGTGGTGGAATAGGAGTTGGTTATAGGTTGGGGCAAGTGGTCAGTTAAAGGCGGTAATCTATTTTAGGGAGGGGAAGGGCATCACGGGATGCATGGTCACAATGGTAGCGGTTATCTATTACAAATAGGCATGATCATAACGGTGAGGGTTATTGATTGCAAGCAGAGGGGAGGGTGCTGTAAATTACATAGTTACAGGGGTGGGGGGTCTTGAGAAACCCAGTGTCCAGGGGGGGAAATTTCGTAAGGCTAAGCAGGAACAATGGTTTCAGGTTGCAGGGGGAGAGCAATTAGTTGAGGCAGGAACAAGTTATTTCACTTCTTTCTGTGGCCACCTGATTACTTGTGGTTACCTCAGACTTTCTGGCTTCTGGGGACCATCCAGAGGTGTACTTGCGGGTCACTAAGGCTATAATGGCCAGGCTTGGACTTAGAGGCCTAGCATTCCCATCTTTTTATATATGTATTAAAGAAAAAAGTTGGAGAAGGGAGTAGGGGCGATGTTTCTCATGACTTTTTCGAGCGCGACAGGGCTGCACGGACACCTAAAACAAAAGCCTGTGGTTTGTGTAGTTTAGTAAGTGTTTGGCCAAGTCTTTGGAAGCATAATAGCTTTAGTGATGAAACCTTGGGCCAAGGTTGGAATAGTGTCCAATGTAGGGGATGTTCCCAGAGGTCTTGGATTGAAAGAGATATGTGCAGGTTCTGGAGAGGTCATGCTGCATCTTGACATTAGCCGGGCGCTGCCTGGAGCTCATGAGTGATGGATTGGTGTTTCTGCTTGTTCCTGGAAGGGTGAAGACTATGAAATAGGGTTGGGGAGAAAGACAGGCAAATGAACAGGGAGGGTTGGCAAGGCGTTTTGCCTTAAGTGGCTGAGAGGTCCTGGGACGGTGGGTAATGTTAAAAGTAGCATTTGCCACGTAGAGTGATTAGTGATGGCCTGGATACGGTTTTGTAGGAGTTGAGAGACTAATTGGAAAATGCGAGGTCTGAATAAGAGAAGGAGGGGGTTGGGTATTAGGGGAGTAAGGAGTGGAAAGAGCCGTGACATCCAGCTAGGATGGGATAATATATGCCAGGTTTGGCATAGTTATTTGCCTCATTAGCAAATTTTGGAGCCTTGTCTTTGAGCCTTTTGATATTATCATAAACTAGGCCGGTTTGATTTAAGTGAAAGCCAAATTCCTCATTGAGAAATATACAGAGTTCCCTTTTCTGCAGTGAGTTAAGTCGAGGCCACGACAGTTTTGGAAGACGACTGCAGCTAAAGAGTCTATTTGAGCTTGAAGGACAGACAAGGTATTATATATGTCTGTAATGCTGGCAGAGAAATCAGTAGACAGGCTGTGGAATGTTGTGACAGAGGTGGTGACCCCCACTATGCCAGTTCCAAGGCCTACAGTGGAGGCTGCACGCCCCGTTCCCACAAGTAATGGAATTAGCTAGGTGACTCTTTTTTCGAGTAGGTGTCATTAGGGAGACAGGCAGTTGCTCATTACCACTGGCAAATTGAATTTGAGGAATAAGGAAGACTAAGGCACAGGTTCCTCTCCAGTTAGTGGGTAGACACATAAAAGTGGAAGAGCCACAAAGGAGGAGACCTGGGGGAAGGCAGAATTGAAAACGTAGGGTGAAAAGCTGGGAGGGATCCTTGAAAGGGGAGTCAGATTGCCAAATTCCTAAAGATCCAGCAAGAATAGCAGCAGTTAGGGGGTTGAAAGGGAGACTGATGGTAACTGTGTGGTGGGGGCAGTTTGGTTTTCATAATGTATGAGGAAGCATGTGGTATCAACAAATAGTCTGTCACTAACATTTGAAGGGCCAGGTATGAGTAAGCATGCAGAGGGGCTACGAGGAGAATCTGAGGAACAGGGAGAGGGTAGCCAAGGATGGAGTGAGAGACTGGGAAGGTGCCGACCTAGACAATAATGACTGTTAATATTTTTAGGTTATTAGTAGTGATAGAGCGTTTGTTGGTGAAGCAAAGTGAGTATGCTCCTAAAGGCATATTAACGTGTGTGTCAGGGCTTTGGAGATGAAGAGTAAAGCAGCATTTAGAAGATAGAAGATTGCCCAAGGGAATTCCAGTGGTTCGTTGATGGGAAATGCATAGAGGAGCAGGAGTGGGGATAGTTGTGTAGTAAGGGGTCCTAATATGGGCAGAGTGGAGTTAATATGAGGTGAGAGTTGCTGTAAATAGTTGCAGAGAAGTATAGCAGCTTGTTGGTATGAAATGTCTGAGGAAGTTTTGCTAAACTTATCTAAGAAATAGAGAAGCTCTATGGGAGGGTAGAGATGGGGACTATCAAAAGAGGTGTGTAGGTGCAGGAAGACGGAAGACGTAGCCTAATCGGCTGGCAGGACAGGAATAGCGGTATAAGAGGAGGAAGAAAGGGAGATGCAGAGCCAGCAGTTTTTTGCCAGCAGTGGGTTGGAATTAATGAGGAGGTAATGGGTTAGACTGATGGTATGTTGAAGGTAATTAGGAAGGGATAGGGAGTGACAGAATGAGACTGAGAATAAGATGAGTAGAAAAGTAAAGAAGAGGACTTCATCACGGTGAAAGAATTGGAGTGTCCCTTGCCACATAGGTTATTTGTCCACTCAAGAAAGGAGTCAAGGGTGGAAGTTCGTGAGTAGAACCATGAGATGTCAGCTAAAATGGTCTGGAGGAAAGCAGTGAACTGGCAAGGCAAGCAAGTATAGGGCATTTAAATGTGGACGAGAAGGGCGACTAGAACTATGATTAGATAGCAGTAGGAACAGAGAGCTTGAGAAGTGTAGACCAAGTTTTAGGGGTGACTGCATAGAGCCTGTTGCAAATAGCAAAGTTAAGAGAAAGATTCCTGTTGTTTTTTTTCCAGATTTATTGGAGTATAATTGACAAATAAACATGGCATATATTTAATGCATACAACTTGATGTTTGTTTTTGTTTTTTTTAATTGTGCTTTAGGTTCTGGGGTACATGTGCAGATCATGCAGGATTGTTGCATAGGTACATACTTGGCAAGGTAGTTTGCTGCCTCCATTTGGCTGTCACCTATATCTGGTATTTCTTCCCATGATATCCCTCCCCAATCTCTCTGCCCCCTGCTGTCCCTCCCCTAACAACCCTCAACAGACCCCAGTGTGTGATGCTCCCCACCCTGTGTCCGTACGTTCTCATTGTTCAACACCCGTCTATGAGTGAGAACATGCAGTGTTTGATTTTCTGTTCTTGTGTCAGTTGCTGAGAATGGTTTCCAGATTCATCCACGTCCCTACAAAGGATACAAACTCATTGTTTTTTATGGCTATATAGTATTTCATGGTGTATATGTGCCACATTTTCCTTGTCCAGTCTATCATTGATGGGTATTTGGGTTGGTTCCAGGTCTTTGCCATTGTAAATAGTGCGACAATGAGCATATGTGTGCATGTGTCTTTATAATAGAACGATTTATAATCCTTTGGGTTTATATCCAGTAATGGGATTGCTGAGTCAAATGGAATTTCTATTTCTAGGTCCTTGAGGAATCGCCACACTGTCTTCCACATGGTTGAACTAATTACACTCCCACCAACAGTGGAAAAGTGTTCCTATTTCTCCATATCCTCTCCAGCATCTGTTGTCTCCAGATTTTTTTAATGATCGTCATTCTAACTGGTGTGAGATGGTATCTCAATGTGGTTTTGATTTGCATTTCTCTAATGACCAGTGATGATGAGCATTTTTTCATGTTTGTTGGCCTCATATTTGTCTTCTTTTGAAAAGTGTCTGTTCATATACTTTGCCCACTTTTGAATGGGTTTGTTTGTTTTATTTCTTGTAAATCTGTTTTAGTTCATTGTAGATTCTGGATATTAGCCTTTTGTCAGATAGGTAGATTGAAAAAATTTTTTCCCATTCTGTTGGGAAATGTTTTCCCATTCTGTGAGTTCACTCTAATGATTGTTTCTTTTGCTGTGCAGAAGGCCTGGAGTTAAAGGGGTCCCATTTGTCTATTTTGGCTTTTGTTGCCAATGCTTTTGGTGTTTTAGTCATGAGGTCCTTGCCTATGCCTATGTCCTGAATGGTTTTGCCTAAGCTTTCTTCTAGAGTTTTTATGGTGTTAGGTCTTATGTTTAAGTCTTTAATCCATCTGGAGTTAGTTTTAGTGTAAGGTGTCAGGAAGGGGTCCAGTTTCTGCTTTCTGCACATGGCTAGCCAGTTTTCCCAACACAATTTATTAAACAGGGAATCCTTTCCCCATTGCTTGTTTTTGTCATGTTTTTCAAAGATCAGATGGTTGTAGATGTGTAGTGTTGCCTCCAAGGCCTCTGTTCTGTTCCATTGGTCTATATCTCTGTTTTGGTAACAGTACCATGCTCTTTTGATTACTGTAGCCTTGTAGTATAGTTTGAAGTCAGGTAGCATGATACCTCCAGCTTTGTTCTTTTTGCTTAGAATTGACTTGGCTATGCGGGCTCTCTTTCAGTTCCATATGAAGTTTAAGGTGTTTTTTTCCAGTTCTGTGAAAAAGGTCATTGGTAGCTTGATGGGGATACCATTGAATCTATAAATTACTTTGGGCAGTGTGGGCATTTTCATGATATTGATTCTTCTTAACCATGAGCATGGAATGTTTCTCCATCTGCTTGTATCCTCTCTTATTTCGTTGAGCAGTGGTTTGCAGTTCTCCTTAAAGAGGTCCTTTACGTTCCTTGTTAGTTGTATTCCTAGGTATTTTATTCTCTTTGTAGCAATTGTGAATGGGAGTTCGCTCTTGATTTGGCTCTCTGTTAGTCTGTTATTGGTGTATAGGAATGCTTGTGATTTCTGCACATTGATTTTGTATGCTGAGACGATGCTGAAGTTGCTTATCAGTTTCAGGAGATTTTGGTCTGAGATGATAGGGTCTTCTAAATCTACAATCATCCCATCTGCAAATAGAGACAATTTGACTTCCTCCTTTCCTAATCGAATACCCTTTATTTCTTTTTCTTGCCTGATTGCCCTGGCTACAACTTCCAATACTATGTTGAATAGGAGTGGTAAGAGAGGGCATCCTTGTCTAGTGCCAGATTTCAAAGGGAATCCTTCCAGTTTTTGCCCATTCAGTATGATATTGGCTGTGGGTTTATCGTAAATAACTTCTATTATTTTGAGATACGTTCCATTGATACCTAGTTTATTGAGAGTTTTTAGCATAAAGGGCTGTTGAATTTTGTCAAAGGCCTTCTCTGCGTCCGTTGATAAAATCATGTGGTTTTTGTTTTTGGTTCTGTTTATGTGGTGAATTACGTTTACAGACTTGTGTATGTTGGACCAGCCTTGCATCTCCGGGATGAAGCCTACTTGATCATGTTGAATAAGCTTTTTATCCAAGTGCTGTTGCAATTGGTTTGCCAGTATTTTATTGAAGACTTTTGCATCTATGTTCATCATGGATATTGGCCTCAAGTTCTCTTTTTTTGTTGAGTCTCTGCCGGGTTTTGGTATTAGGATGATGTTGGTCTCATAAAATGATTTGGGAAGGATTCCCTCTTCTTGGATTGTTTGGAATAGTTTCAGAAGGAGTGGTACCAGCTCCTCTTTGTATGTCTGGTAGAATTCAGCTGTGAACCTGTCTGGACCTGGACTTTTTTTGGTTGGTAGGCTATTAATTGCTGCCTCAACTTCAGCCCTTGTTATTGATCTATTCAGGGTTTCAACTTCTTCCTGGTTTAGTCTTGGGAGGGTGCAAGTGTCCAGGAATTTATCCATTTCTTCCAGATTTACTGGTTTACGTGCATAGAGTTGATTGTAGTAATTTCTGATGGTAGTTTGTATTTCTGTGGAATCAGTGGTGATATCCCCTTTATCGTTTTTTATTGCATCTATTTGATTCTTCTCTCTTTTCTTTTTTATTAATCTGACTAGTGGTTTCTTTTGTTGATATTTTCAAAAATCCACCTCCTGGATTTATTGATTTTTTGAAGTTTTTTTTTTGTGTGTGTGTCTATCTCCTTCAGTTATGCTCTGATCTTAGTTATTTCTTGTCTTCTGCTAGCTTTTGAGTTTTTTTGATCTTTCTCCTCTAGCTCTTTCAATTTTGATGATAGGATGTCGATTTTATATCTTTCCTCACTTCTCATGTGAGCATTTATCGGTATAAATTTTCCTCTAGACACTGCTTTAAATGTATCCCAGACATTCTGGTACATTGTGTCTTCGTTTTTGTTGGTTTCAAAGAACATCTTTGTTTCTGCCTTCATTTCATTGTTTATCCAGTTGACGTTCAGGAGCCAGCTGTTCAGTTTCCATGAAGTTGTGCGGTTCTGAGTTAGTTTCTTAATCCTGAGTTCTAATTTGATTGCACTGTGGTCTGAGAGACTGTTTGTTATGATTTCCAGTCTTTTGTATTTGCTGAGGAGTGATTTACTTCCAATTAAATGGTCAATTTTAGAGTAGGTGCGATATGCTGCTGAGAAGAATGTATATTCTGTGGATTTGGGATGTAGAGTTCTGTAGATGTCTATTAGGTTTGCTTGGCCCAGGCCTGAGTTCAGGTCCTGGATATCCTTATTAATTTTCTGTCTCGCTGCTCTGTCTAATATTGACAGTGGAGTGCTAAAGTCTCCCACTATTATTGTGTGAGAGTTTAAGTCTCTTTGTAGGTCATTAAGAACTTGCTTTATGTATCTCGGTTCTCTTGTATTGGGTTCGTATATATTTAGGATCGTTAGCTCTTCTTGATCCTTTTATTATTATGTAATGCCCTTCATTGTCTCTTTTGATATTTGTTGCTTTAAAGTCCATTTTATTAGAGACTAGGATTGTAACTTCTGCTTTTTTTTGCTGTCCATTTCCTTGGTAAATATTTCTCCATATCTTTATTTTGAGCCTATGTGTGTCCTTGCACGCGAGATAGGTTTCCTGGATACGGCACACCAATGGGTCTTGACTTTTTATTCAATTTGCCAGTCTGTGTCTTTTGATTGGAGCATTTAGCCCATTTACATTTAAGGTTAATATTGTTATGTGTGAATTTGATCCTGCCCTTTTGATGCTAGCTTGTTGTTTTGCCCGCTAGTTGACGCCGTTTCTTCATTGTGTCAGTAGTCTTTACCATTTGGTACATTTTTGGAGTGGCTGGTACTGGTTGTTCCTTTCCATGTTTAGTGCTTCTTTCAGGAGGTCTTGTAAGGCAGGCCTGGTGGTGACAAAATCTCTCAGCAATTGGTTGTTCGTAAAGGAATTTATTTCTCCTTCGCTTATGAAGCTTAGTTTGGCTGGATATGAAATTCTAGGTTGAAAGTTCTTTTCTTGAAGGATGTTGAATATTGGCCCTCACTCTCTTCTGGCTTGTGTTTATGCCAAGAGATCCACTGTGAGTCTGATGGGCTTCCCTTTGTGGGTAACCCGACCTTTCTCTCTGGCTGACCTTAGCATTTTTTCCTTCATTTCAACCCTGGTGAATATGACAGTTATGTGCCTTGAGGTTTCTCTTCTTGGGGAATATCTTTGTGGCATTCTCTGTATTTCCTGGACTTGAATGTTGGCCTACCTCGCTAGGTTGGGGAAGTTCTCCTGGATAATATCCTGAAGAGTGTTTTCCACCTTGGATTCATTCTCCCCGTCACATTCAGGTACACCAATCAAATATAGATTAGGTCTTTTCACATAATCCCATATTTCTTGGAGGCTTTGTTCATTTCTTTTCACTCTTTTTTCTCTAATATTGCCTTCTCATTTTATTTCATTGAGTTGATCTTCAATCTCTGATATCCTTTCTTTTGCTTGGTCGATTTGGCTATTGCAACTTGTATATGCTTTGCGAAGTTCTTGTGCTGTTTTTCAGCTCCATCAAGTTATTTATGTTCTTCTCTAAGCTGGTTATTCTAGTTAGCATTTCATCTAACCTTTTTTCAAGGTTCTTAGTTTGCCTTGGGTTAGAACATGTTCTTTTAGCTTAGAGAAGTTTGTTATTACCCAGCTTCTGAAGCCTGCTTCTGTCAATTTATCAGACTCATTCTCCATCCAGCTTTGTTCCCTTGCTGGTGAGGAGTTGTGGTCACTTGGAGGAGGAGAGGCGTTCTTGTTTTTGGTGTTTTCATCCTTTTTGTGCTGGTTTCTTCCAATCTTCTTGGATTTATCTACCTGTTGTCTTTGAAGTTGGTGACTTTCAGATGGGGTCTCTGAGTGAACATCTTTTTTGTTGATGTTGAAGCTATTTCTTTCTGTTTTTCAGTTTTCCTTCTAACAGTCATGCCCCTCTGCTACAGGACTGCTGGAGGTCCACTCCAGACCCTGCTTGCCTGGGAATAACCCATGGGGGCTGCAGAACAGTAAGGGTTGCTGCCAGTTTCTTCTTCTGTTATCTTCGTCCCAGAAGGGTACCTGCCAGATGTCAGCCAGAGCTCTCCTTTATGAGGTACCTCTTTGGATATATAGGGGTCGGGAGCAACTTCAGGAGGCAGTCTGTCCCTTATCAGAGCTCAAGTGCTGTGCTGGGAGCTCCTTTGTTCCATTCAGAGCTTCTGGGCAGGTACATTTAAGTCTGCTGCAGCAGAACTCATAACTGCCTCTTTTCCCAGGTGCTCTGTCCTGGGAAGGTGGGGCTTTATTTATAAGTCCCTGACGTGCTGCTGCCTTTTTTCAGAGATTCCCTGCCCAGCAAGGAGGGAGTCTAGTCACAGTCTGCCAGCAGAGGCTTTGCTGAGCTGCTGCGGGCTCTGCCCAGCTGCTGTGTAAACTTCCTTGCAGTTTTGTTTACAGAGGTACAGTTAGAACTGCCTCAGTAATGGCGGTCTGCCTCAGTAATGGCAAACTGCCTCAGTAGTGGCGGACTGTTTTCAGTAATGGCGGACTGCCTTGGTAATGGCAGATGCCCTTCACCCAACAGAGCTCAACCATCCCAGGTCAAGCTCAAATTGCTGCACTTGCTGCGAAACTCTCAAGCCAGAGTGTTTCAGATTGCTAGTCTTTGTGGGGTTGTGACCCACCGAGCCAGATCCCCTGGCTCCCTGCTTTCAGCCCCCTCTTTTTCAGTTGAATGTGTGGCTCTGTCTCCCAGGCATTCTAGGCACCGGTTGAAACAGCCACCCAGCTTTGTGTGAGTTTTTGTGCAGAAACCTGCGGCGCCAGCTGAAACAGCCATGCTAGAAACTCATGGTGCTTTTCGGCCCAGGAATCTCTTGGTCTGTGGGCAGTACAAACTGTGGGAGAAGCACAGTATCTGAACCAGAGTGCTGGAGTGGCTAGAAAAGCCCCCAATGGCCTCCGTTGGGTAGGGAGTGGGGTCCTCTGGGGATTGCACTTCCCAGGTGAGGCAGTACCCCACCCTGCCTTGGCTTGCCCTTCTTGGGCTATACCCACTGTGCAACCAGTTCCATTGAGATGCACCTGGTACCTCGTTTGAAAATGCGGAGATCACTCACCCTCTGCATAGCTCTCACTGTGAAATGCAATCCAGAGCTGTTCCTATTCGGCCATCTTTCCTTGACTCTCAGGATTCCTGTTAATGTTAGAATATAAACTAAACTGATGTGTGGTTTGTATTTACTTTTCAGGAATTCGAGTTAGCTTAAGAGAAGTAGGAGAAAGTACTTGTGACTTACAAGGGAAGGTGGTTGGGCTAGGCTGGTCGTCTGATGGGCACAGTTTAATCTGGCACTGGTGAACCCAGTGAGGGTGGTCTTGTAGATGGATAGCCATTGGGGTACTGTAGACAACTAGGTAGGTACCCTTCCATCGAGGCTGTAGAGCTGGAGAGGTTAGATCCTTGACCAGCACCGATCATACGGCTAAGGTGTCTTCGTAAGGCCAGGTATCTGGAGTGGGTAAGAGGAGGTTAGCAGCTTGACGAATTTCCCACCTAGTTTGTTGGAGAGCTGGAATATAATCTCCAAGAGGACTAGTGTCTGGGAGAAAGTTAGGCCCAGGCAGAAAGATACGGCCATATAAGAGTTCAAAGGGGCTATATCCTGTGGGTTCCTGGGGAGTGAAACGAATTCAGAGAAGAGCCATAGGTAGAAGGGATACCCAGTCCTTCTTTAGTTGAAGGGTGAGCTTTGTAAGATGTGTTTTTAGGAGGCCATTAGCTTTTTCCACTTTTCCTGATTACTGAGGGCATAAGGGGCATAGAGATTGCATTGAATGCTAAAGGCCAGAGAGACTGCTTGGGTGATTTGGCTAATGAAAGAGGGGCCATTGTCAGATTATATGGAAGCAGACAGGCCAAATCAGGGAATGAGCTCATTTAACGGACAAGAAATAACAGCAGTGGCCTTTTCTGTTCCAATAGGGAAGGCTTCAATCCACCTTGTGAAGATATCCACCCATACAAGAAGATACTTACATTTATTGACATGGGGCATATGAGTAAAGTCAATCTGCCAGTCTTGCATGGGGGTAAATCCCCATGCTTGGTGAGTGGGGAAGGGAGGAGGTTTTAAAAATCCCTGGGGGTTGGCAGAGTGGCAGAGGAGCACTGAGATGTAATTATTTTAAGGACGGACTTCCATGAAGGGAAGGAGATAAAAGGTTCTAAGAGGTGGGTTAAAGGCTTATATCCACATGAAAACAGTTATGGAAGGAAGAGGGGATAGAAGGGGCTTGTGAAGCAGGAAGAAGGAATTTTTCTTGATCCCAAAACCAATTTCCTTAAGTGGGAAGTGACTGGTAGGTTAAAGATTCAGAAGGAGAATAAGTAGGTGTGATTGATGAAAAGGAAAAATATTGTCTGCTAGGAGGCGATACTGGTGCATTTGCTGCCTTTTTTGCTGTTTCATTAGTAAAAGCATTTCCTTGGGCAATGGGATCTGAAATTTTTTGGTGCCCTTTACATTGGCAACTCCGGCCTTGGCTGGGAGGAGAGCAGCCTTAAAGAGGGCCTGTATTAAGGGAGCATTGATAATAGAAGATCCCTGTGTAGTGAGAAAACCTCTTTCTGCCCATATGGCAGCATGGTGGGATAGGATGTAGAAGGCGTATTTAGAGTCAGTATAGATATTTACACAGTCTCTTCGCAAGAGTAATAGTACAAGTTAAAGCAATTAATTCAGCTTGCTGAGAAGTGGTAGAGGGAGGGGCTGTGGCAGTCTCAATGATAGATGAGTGGGATACAACCATATAACCAGCTTTAGCCTGTGCAAACTGACTGGGCTTTGAAGAACTACCATCAATAAACCAGGTATGATCTGGGTCTGGAATGGGAAAGAGAAATATGTGGAAAGGGGGAGGATGCTATATGGATTAGGGAGATACAGTCATGGGGCTCAGGGCTTGTGTTTATGTTTGGTATTTAATGAGAGACTGAATTAAAATCGGGGCCATGTGCAATAGTCACAGTGGAAGTTTCAGTAAAGAGCGAATAGAGTTGGATAAGAAGTGGGGCAGATAAGAGATGTGGAGGATGCGAAGAGGATACTAAGCCTGAAGGTTGTGAGAGCTGTAGAGAGTGAGGCAGAGCCTGCGATTTTGAAGGCCTCAGGAAGGAGTAGAACAGAGGCGGCTGCCACATGCAGGCATGAGGGCTAACCTAGGACAGTGAGGTCAAGTTGTTTACAGAGGAAGGCAACAGGACGCAGACCTGGCTTTTGTGTAAGAACTCCAACTGCACAACCCTGAATTTCAGCAGTGTATGAGAGATAGGGTTTGGGTTGCACTGGTATAACAAAGAATGGGTTAAGGTTGGCATCCAGGGGTGGAACCAGGAAATGTCTTGGCACACAGAATGGAGGAAGAGAGTGAAACGGCAAGATAGAAGTTTTCTTAGGAATTCGGGTGAGTTTTAGAGAAGTTGGGGAGAGTATAGAGGTTTGGCACTACAGGATGGATGGGGAGGTGGTATCTCAAACCCTAGGGTTAAGGTAGGGGGACATAAGGGGAGCTATTGAGGGACGTACGGGTTCAGGGAGGAGGGTGGCAAAGGTGTGGCTGTAGCCTAGGAACAGTTAAGGAGGCAGAGAATTTTGTTAGAATATCTTGGCCTAATGGGACTGGATAAGTGAGGATGATTAGGAAAGAATGTGGAAAGGAGTGCTGGCCTAATTGACACTAGACTTGGGGAGTTTTGAGAGGCCTGGAGGCCTTGCCGTCAATTCCCACAACAGTTATGGAGGCCAAGGAGACAGATTAGTGTGGATTGGGTAGCCCTCGTATTGATTAAGAAGGGGATGGACTTACGCTCCACCGTAAGAATTACCTGAAGCTCAGCATCCATGATGGTCCAGGGGGCCTCTGAGATGTTTGGGCAGCATTTGTCTTTAGCCACTAAGCTGAGAAGCAGCAATGTGAGTCGGACAGTCCAACTTCCAGTGGGGGTCCTGCACAGATGGGGCAGGGCTTAGGAGGAATCCCGGGCTGCGGGCATTCCTTGGCCCAGTGGCCAGGTTTCTGACACTTGACGCAAGGTACCAACTTTGAAGTCTTTGTGAGTCAGTGGTGTGGCTGGGGTTTGTCTTATGGCAGAGGCAAGCATTTGCAGTTGTGAAATGTGTTGCTGCTTGGCTGCTTTCTCCCTGTTGTTAAGCACCTTGAAAGCGAGGTTAATTAATTCCTATTGGGGGATTTGAGGGCCAGATTTTTTTCTGTAGCTTTTTATTGTTAGGGGCTGATTGGGTGATAAACATTTTTCAGTGGTGAGAGTAGAAGTAATGATGACATTTAAGTTACTCCAGGTGAGATTATAGGACTGGGTAAAATATTGGAGGATTTGATGAGAAGGAGCTTAACTGTTGGCCAATTTGGGAAAGGTAAGATAAAGAGCAAGGAACGTGCACCCTAACTATGCCTTAGGCACCAACCACCTCTTGAAGAGGGAATTGTTGGGCAGGGGCAGAGGAGGTAGTGGCGGGACTAAACTGCAAGCCTGACTGGGTATGAGGTGGGGAGGTGACAGGAGGGGCATAAGGAGGGAGGTGGGCTGTGGGCAGTGGAAGAGGAGGAAGGATCTAGGTGGGGGGTTAGGCTCTGGATTAGGGCCTGGTTTGGACGGGCAGAGAGGAAAAAGTTCGGAAGGGTTGTTAGACAAGGAGGATTCTGGGCAGGTGGAAGGGAAAGAAGGAGCAGAGATTAGGGAGGGATTGGTGTGTAAAAAAAATGCCTGGATATAGGGAATTTCAGACCATTTGCCCATTTTACGACATTAGTTGTCTGGAACCTGCAGGATAGAAAAATCAAAGGTACTGTTTTCTGGCCATTTAGAGCTATTGTCCAATTTATATTGTGGCCAAGCGGTATTGCAAAAGAAAATTTGCGATAATTCCTTGGGGAAATTCTGCAAGGCTGAGCGGGAACAATGGTTGCAGGTTGCAGGGGGAGAGCAATTAGTTGAGGCAGGAACAAGTTGTTTCACTTCTTTCTGTGGCCACCTGGTTACTTGTGGTTACCTCAGACTTTCTGGCTTCTGGGGACCATCCAGAGGTGTCCTTGTGGGTCACCAAGGCTGTAATGGCCAGGCTCGGACTCGGAGGCCTAACAGGATCCACCAAGGTGGGTGGATCACCTGAGGTCAAGGGTTCGAGACCAGCCTGGCCAACATAGTGAAACCCCATCTCTACTAAAATATACAAAAATTAGCCATGTGTGATGGTGGGTGACTGTAATCCCAGCTACTCAGGAGGCTGAGGCAGGAGAATTGCTTGAACCCAATAGGTGAAGGTTACAGTGAGCCGAGATTACACCATTGCACTCCACCCTGGGGGACAGAAAAAAAAGTTACTTTTTAATTTTAGTTGTGGTTTCCAATAAAAGTGTTTTGCAATAAAATAACATTTTTTAAAAATAAAGGAAGAGTGATGTCAGTGAAAATGATGGATTAAGGACCCCAGAAAGTTTGCCCTTCCATAAAAGCGATGAAAAATCTGACAATAATTATCAGAATCAACTTTCTTAGGGCCCTGGAAATTAGTCAAAGGCTTGCAACAACCCATCTAGCATTTAGTGAAGAAAAACAGCAAACTCTCAGTGAGAACAGCAATCTTTGTTCTATTTTAAGGTGTAGTCCTATCAGCCCCCCACCTGTAGTTCCATGGTAGCCTTGAAAACTTACAGCCCATGTAGCTAGTACCTCTACCAGAGACAGTAGACATGGCTGGAGTTACTTCAAAGTCTCATTCCCAAAGAAGAGTCATTATTTGACCTATCAAGTGCAAAAAACTCATGAAAAGGCTTGTCTTTTTTCAACCTCATTGAAACTAGCTCCGTCCTAAAGCTTTTTCTACCTGAAGAGGGAGTTATTTGTCAAATATTTTAACATCATGACTGGCTGAGGCGATAGGTAACGGTAGGGGCAAAAAATAGACATGTACTGGTGCCTCCCTGTGTGGCCCTGTGTGGCATGCTGTGTCTTCCTATTTCTAGAGATCTGTGAGTATAAAACCTTCCTTCATCATAGTCATTTCTGTGTCTGCGTGTCTTGGTATACCTGATTAAAACAAACCCTGGGGCCGGGTGTGGTAGCTCATGCTTGTAATCCCAGCACTTTGGGAGACTGAGGCAGGTGGATCACTTGAGGCCAGGAGTTCGAGACCAGCTTGGCCAACATGATGAAACCCCATCTTTACTTAAAAATAAAAAAAATTAGCTGGTAGGGGTGGTACATGCCTGTAATCCCAGCTACTTGGGAGGCTGAGGCATGGGAATTGTTTGAACCCAGGAGGCAGAGGTTGCAGTGAGTCAAGATTGCACCACTTTTAAAACATAAGTTATTAAGGGTTTTAAGGCAGAAGGGTAGTTAGAAGATACCTATAAAAACATACAAGTGGAAAAATGCCCAGCAGACATTGGATCTGTGAGTCTGACATTTAGAGAAGAGGCCAGTACTAGAGTTATGAATACATAGATGGTATTTAAACCTACACAACTGGATGAGATTCCCCCTAGAAGTGAGTGTAAATGAGAACTCCAAGGAGCTGCCTCTCTAAAAGAGAAGGAGGAGACTGATAGAACTAAGGTTTAAAGGAAAAGCCAGTCGGGTAAAGGGAAAACCAGAAGTCATGGAGTCATAATTGCCAGATATGTAAGTTTTTCAGTAAGAAGGAATGATCAGCTACATTGAGTGTGCTATCAAGAGATTGAGTAAAGATAGAAAAATGTTTTATCTGTGCTGCATAGCAACCACCCTAAAACTTAGTGGCTAAAAATAATGATTTATTTTTCATGATTCTGTGTGTTAACTGGGCTCAGCTGGGCAGTTCTTCTGTCTCATGATATAGCAAAAGTCACTCCAGTGGCTACATTCAGCTGGCAGCTCAGCTGCAGTTAGAACCTTCAAGATGGTCCCTCATCCTGCAGTCTCTCTCACTCTATGGCTCCCATTATTTAGTATTTCATCCTAAGCTGCTTTATAGGGTATTGGGTAGCTCCCAAGAGAACAAGCCCCACTGTGTAAGCATTTGTCAAGATTCTTCATTTTTCATGCCAGCTCTTGACTCTTAGAGTCATCCTTTTCCTATAAGAAATGGCTCATATTGGCAGTTAAGTAGATTTCTCAGCCTACTTCCTGCCCATAGAAAATTGGGAGCAAATTTTTCTTTATTTTGGAACTGTCTGTATCCCTTCTTTTCCAAGTTGGTACAACTTGGAATGCCATTAAGATTCCTAGAAAAGAAAGTCCTCAAAAGTCTATAAAATACCACCTTAAATCTTTCTGTTGTCTTCAAGGGTGTGATAGCTGCACTCTTCATTTGATATTGAATGTCAGGCCATATTTTACTGGCAGGTCCTGGACTTGATCTTTTCTGAGGTCACTTCTTACTTTTTTGCTAGCTAGAGAGGCTGGAATAAAAATAGCTTTGTTTTCTAACCTAACAAGTGATGGAAATATTGTTTTTAAATTCTGCTTAACAGTTCTTTCTGTAACATCTCTTTCTTACAATACCTTGTTATGCACAGCTAAGAGAAGGCAATTGTCTTATTCCCCTTTAAGCCTAAAAATCTTTTTACCAGATCCCCAAGTTTCTCTGCAGCATTTTCTATCTTCCAGGTAAACAAAGGTGATAGTCTCTGTAACAAAGGCTCCCTTTCTCAGCTTGCAATAAAAGGTTCCTGACTGCTATTCCAGCCTCCACCAGCAGCCCCCTGGCCACCCTTCAGGCTTCTGCCTACAGTCCAGTCCTAAAACCAGTGTCACATATTATAGGTTTTTGTTACATCAGCTCCCTCTTCCATATGCCAACTCGTGCTTCAGTTAGTAGCAAGTTTTTCTACAAAGGGTAGAAGGGTAAGGTGGTGGAAATAACTAACGAGAAGGGTATGTGGAATCAAGGATTTGTTTATCTTTTATCTTTTTTTTTTTTTTTTTTTTTTGAGATGGAGTCTCATTCTGTCACCCAGGCTGGAGTGCAGTGGTGCAGCCTTGGCTCACTGCAACCTCTACCTCCCAGGTTCAAGCGATTTTCCTGCCTCCGCCTCCCAAGTAGCTGGGATTACAGGTGCCCACCACCACGACCCACTAATTTTTGTATTTCTAGTAGAGATGGAGTTTTGCCATGTTGGTCAGGCTGGTCTTGAACTCCTGACCTCAGTCATCCATCCGCCTCAACCTTGAAAAGTGCTAAGATTACAGGTGTGAGCCACCGCACCTGGCCTATCTTTTGTCTTAAGATGAGAGATGCTAATGTATAGTTTCATTCTGCTGGAAATGATCTAGTGGGGGGACATTGTTGATGTTAGGTAAGGGGGTAACTGCAGCAACAAAGAGAAACATACTGCCCATAAATTGGGGGATTCATGTTCGTAGGGACAAGGACCTGCCCTCCTGTTGGTAGGGACCTGCATTTTCTATAACACAAGTAAGACAGGAAGGGTGTAGCATTTGTGAGTAGGTTTGTATTTAGCCTTGCAGGAAGATGAGGGAGGGCCTTTATATTTGGTTAAATAGTGTTAGTCTCCTCAAATCCGTCCCCCACCCCCAAATTCATGTGCATCCTGAAACCATGAATGTAACCTTATTTGTAAGTAGAGTCTTTGTAGGTATAATCAAGTTAAGGTGAGGTCATCCCGTATTAGAGTGAACCCTAATCCAGTGATGGGTACTTTAGAAGAAGGAGGAAATTTGGGCACAGAGATAGGCACATGGGACAAAGACCAGGTGACAACAGAGGCAGACATTGGAATAATGATGCATATAAATCAAGGAAGATGACTGATCGATGGCAGTCACCAGAAGCTGGCAGAGGCGAGGAAGGATTTTTCCCTGGAGCCTTCAGAGGAAGAGTGGCCCTGCCGACACCTTGATTTTGGACTTTTAGCCCCAGAACTGTGAGAGAATCGATTTCTGTTGTGTCAAGCCAAGTGTATGGGAATTTGTTACAACAGCTGTATTAGTCATGGTTCTCTAGAGGGACAGAACTAATAACGTGTGTGTGTGTGTGTGTGTGTGTGTGTGTGTGTGTGTGTGTGTGTGAATTTATTAAGTTTTAACTAACATGATCCCAAGGTCCCACAATAGGCTATCTGCAAGCTTAAGGAGCAAAGAGAGCCAGTTTGAGTCCCAAAACTGAAGAACCTGGAGTCCGGTATTCGAGGGCAAGAAGCATCCAGCACAGGAGAAAGGTGTAGGCTGGGAGGCTAGGCCAGTCTCGCCTTTTCACGTTTTTCTGCCTGCTTTATATTTGCTGGCAGCTGATTAGATGGTGCCCACCTGATTAAGGGTGGGTCTGCCTTCCCCAGCCCACTGACTAAAATGTTTTTTTTTTTTTAATTTATTTATTTATTTATTTATTTTTTCCCCATTTATTTATTTTATTGCATTTTAGGTTTTGGGGTACATGTGAAGAACATGCAAAATTGTTGCATAGGAACACACGTGGCAGTGTGATTTGCTGCCTTCCTCCCCATCACCTACATCTGGCATTTCTCCCCCTGCTATCCCTCCCCAGCTCCCCACCCCCCACCGTCCCTCCCCTATTTCCCCCCAACTGACCCCAGTGTGTAGTGCTCCCCTCCCTGTGTCCATGTGCTCTCATCGTTCAACACCCGCCTATGAGTGAGAACATGCGGTGTTTGATCTTCTGCTCCTCTGTCAGTTTGCTGAGAATGATGGTTTCCAGGTTCATCCATGTCCCCACAAAGGACCCAAACTCATCATTTTTGATGGCTGCATAATATTCCATGGTGTATATGTGCCACATTTTCCCTATCCAGTCTATCGTCGATGGGCATTTGGGTTGGTTCCAGGTCCTTGCTATTGTAAACAGTGCTGCAATGAACATTCGTGTACACGTGTCCTTATAGTAGAACGATTTGTAATCCTTTGGATATATACCCAGTAATGGGATTGCTGGGTCAAATGGAATTTCTATTTCTATGTCCTTGAGGAATCACCACACTGTCTTCCACAATGGTTGAACTAATTTACACTCCCACCAACAGTGCAAAAGTGTTCCTACTTCTCCACATCCTCTCCAGCATCTGCTGTCTCCAGATTTTTTAATGTTCGTTATTCTTACCGGCGTGAGATGGTATCTCAATGTAGTTTTGATTTGCATTTCTCTTATGACCAGTGATGATGAGCATTTTTTCATATGTTTGTTGGCCTCACGTATGTCTTCTTTTGTAAAGTGTCTGTTCATATCCTTTGCCCACTTTTGAATGGGCTTGTTAGTTTTTTTCTTGTAAATCTGCTTTAGTTCTTTGTAAATTTTGGATATCAGCCCTTTGTCAGATGGGTAAACTGCAAAAATTTTTTCCCAATCTGTTGGTTGCCGATTCACTCTAATGATTGTTTCTTTTGCTGTGCAGAAGCTGTGGAGTTTGATTAGGTCCCATTTGTCTATTTTGGCTTTTGTTGTCAATGCTTTTGGTGTTTTGGTCATGAAGTCCTTGCCTACACCTACGTCCTGAATGGTTTTGCCTAGATTTTCTTCTAGGGTTTTTATGGTGTTAGGTCTTATGTTTAAGTCTTTAATCCATCTGGAGTTAATTTTAGTGTAAGGTGTCAGGAAGGGGTCCAGTTTCTGCTTTCTGCACATGGCTAGCCAGCTTTCCCAACACCATTTATTGAACAGGGAATCCTTTCCCCATTGCTTGTTTTTGTCTGGTTTGTCAAAGATCAGATGGTTGTAGATATGTTGTGTTGCCTCCGAGACCTCTGTTCTGTTCCATTGGTCTATATCTCTGTTTTGGTACCAGTACCATGCTGTTTTGATTACTGTAGCCTTGTAGTATAGTTTGAAGTCTGGTAGTGTGATGCCCCCCGCTTTGTTCTTTTTGCTTAGAATTGACTTGGCTCTGCGGGCTCTCTTTTGGTTCCATATGAAGTTTAAGGTGGTTTTTTCCAGTTCTGTGAAGAAGGTCATTGGTAGCTTGATGGGGATAGCATTGAATCTGTAAATTACTTTGGGCAGTATGGCCATTTTCACGATATTGATTCTTCCTAACCATGAACATGGAATGTTTCTCCATCTGTTTGTGTCCTCTCTTATTTCGTTGAGCAGTGGCTTGTAGTTCTCCTTGAAGAGGTCCTTTACATTCCTTGTTAGTTGTATTCCTAGGTATTTTATTCTCTTTGTGGCAATTGTGAATGGAAGTTTGTTCTTGATTTGGCTCTCTTTAAGTCTGTTATTGGTGTATAGGAATGCATGTGATTTTTGCACATTGATTTTGTATCCTGAGACTTTGCTGAACTTGCTTATCAGTTTCAGGAGGTTTGGGGCTGAGACGATGGGGTCTTCTAGATATACAATCATGTCATCTGCAGATAGAGACAATTTGACTTCCTCCTTTCCTATTTGAATGCCCTTTATTTCTTTTTCTTGCCTGATTGCCCTGGCTACAACTTCTAATACTATATTGAATAGCAGTGGTGACAGCGGGCATCCTTGTCTGGTGCCACATTTCAAGGGGAATGCTTCCAGTTTTTGCCCATTCAGTATGATATTGGCTGTTGGTTTGTCATAAATAGCTTTTATTATTTTGAGATACGTTCCATTGATACCTAGCTTATTGAGTGTTTTTAGCATAAAGGGCTGTTGAATTTTGTCAAAGGCCTTCTCTGCATCAATTGAGATAATCATGTGGTTTTTGTCTTTGGTTCTGCTTATGTGGTGAATTACGTTTATAGACTTGCGTATGTTGAACCAGCCTTGCATCCCCGGGATGAAGCCTACTTGATCATGGTGGATAAGCTTTTTGATGTGCTGTTGCAATCGGCTTGTCAGTATTTTATTGAAGATTTTTGCATCTATGTTCATCATGGATATTGGCCTGTAGTTTTCTTTTCTTGTTGAGTCTCTGCCGGGTTTTGGAATCAGGATGATGTTGGTGTCATAAAATGATTTGGGAAGAATTCCCTCTTTTTGTATTGTTTGGAATAGTTTCAGAAGAAATGGTACCAGCTCCTCTTTGTATGTCTGGTAGAATTCAGCTGTGAACCCATCTGGACCTGGGCTTTTTTTGGGTGGTAAGCTCTTAATTGCTGCCTCAACTTCAGACCTTGTTATGGGTCTGTTCAGGGTTTCGGCTTCTTCCTGGTTTAGGCTTGGCAGGAGGCAAGTGTCCAGGAATTTATCCATTTCTTCCAGGTTTATTAGTTTGTGTGCATAGAGTTGTTTGTAATAATCTCTGATGATGGTTTGAATTTCTGTGGAATCTGTGGTGATATCCCCTTTATTGTTTTTTATTGCATCAATTTGGTTATTCTCTCTTTTCTTTTTTATTAATCTGGCTAGTGGTCTATTTTGTTGATCTTTTCAAAAAACCAGCTCCTGGATTTATTGATTTTTTTGAAGGGTTTTTTGTGTCTCTATCTCCTTCAGTTCTGCTCTGATCTTAGCTATTTCTTGTCTTCTGCTAGACTTTGAGTTTTTTTGATCTTGCTCCTCTAACTCTTTCAGTTTTGACGATAGGGTGTCAATTTTTGATCTCTCCTTGCTTCTCATGTGGGCACTTATTGCTATATATTTTCCTCTAGAGACTGCTTTAAATGTGTCCCAGAGATTCTGGTATGTTGTGTCTTCATTCTCGTTAGTTTCGAAGAACATCTTTATTTCTGCCTTCATTTCATTGTTTATCCAGTCAACATTCAAGAGCAAGTTGTTCAGTTTCCATGAAGCTGTGCGGTTCTGAGTTAGTTTTTGAATCCTGAGTTCTAACTTGATTGCACTGTGGTCTGAGAGACTGTTTGTTACGATTTCCATTCTTTTGCATTTGCTGAGGAGTGATTTACTCCCAATTATGTGGTCAATTTCAGAGTAGGTGTGATGTGGTGCTGGGAAGAATGTATATTCTGTGGCTTTGGGGTGGAGAGTTCTGTAAATATCTATTAGGTTTGCTTGGTCCAGGTCTGAGTTCAAGTCCTGGATATCCTTGTTAATTTTCTGACTGGTTGATCTGTCTAATGTTGACAATGGGGTGTTAAAGTCTCCCACTATTATAGTGTGGGAGTCTAAGTCTCTTTGTAAGTCATTAAGAACTTGCCTTATCTATCTGGGTTCTCCTGTATTGGGTGCGTATATATTTAGGATCGTTAGCTCTTCTTGTTGCATTGATCCTTTTACCATTATGTAATGTCCCTGTTTGTCTCTTATGATCTTTGTTGCTTTAAAGTCTAATTTATCAGAGATAAGAATTGCAACTCCTGCTTTTTTTTTGCTCTCCATTTGCTTGGTAAATCTTGCTCCATCCCTTTATTTTGAGCCTCTGTGTATCCTTGCATGTGAGATGGGTTTCCTGGATACAGCACACCGATGGGTTTTGTCTTTTTATCCAACTTGCCAGTCTGTGTCTTTTGATTGGGGCATTTAGTCCATTTACATTTAGGGTTAATATTGTTATGTGTGAATTTGGTACTGCCATTTTGGTGCTAGCTGGCTGTTTTGCCCTTTAGTTGAGCTGGTACTTGTTGTTCCTTTATATGTGTAGAGCCTCTTTCAGGAGCTCTTGTAGAGCTGGCCTGGTGGTGACGAAATCTCTGAGTACTTGCATGTTCCTAAAGGATTTTATTTTTCCTTCACTTATGAAGCTTAGTTTGGCTGGATAGGAGATTCTGGGTTGAAAGTTCTTTTCTTTAAGGATGTTGAATATTGGCCCCCATTCTCTTCTGGCTTGTAGGGTTTCTGCTGAGAGATCTGCTGTGAGTCTGATGGGCTTCCCTTTATGGGTAACCCGACCTTTCTCTCTGGCTGCCCTTAGTATTTTCTCCTTCATTTCGACCCTGGTGAATCTGACGATTATGTGCCTTAGGGTTGCTCTTCTTGACGAATATCTTTGTGGTGTTCTCTGTATTTCCTGGACTTGAATGTTTGCCTGCCTTGCTAGGTTGGGGAAGTTTTCCTGGATAATATCCTGAAGAGTATTTTCCAGCTTGGATTCATTCTCTTCGTCGCATTCGGGTACGCCTATCAAACGTAGATTAGGTCTTTTCACATAGTCCCACATTTCTTGGAGACTTTGTTCATTCCTTTTTGCCCTTTTTTCTCCAGTCTTGCCTTCCCGTTTTATTTCATTGAGTTGATCTTCGACCTCTGATATCCTTTCTTCTGCTTGGTCCATTCGTCTGTTGATACTTGTGCATGCTTCACGAAGTTCTCGTGTTGCGTTTTTCAGCTCCATCAATTCACTTATATTCCTTTCTATTTTGTCCATTCTTGTTAGCATTTCGTCAAATCTTTTTTCAAGGTTCTTAGTTTCTTGGCATTTGGTTAGAACATGTTCTTTAAGTTCACAGAAGTTTCTTACTACCCACCTTCTGAAGTCTGATTCTGTCATTTCATCACACTCGTTCTCCATCCAACCTTGTTCCCTTGCTGGTGAGGAGTTGTGATCCCTTTTAGGAGGAGAGGTGTTCTGGTTTCGGGTGTTTTCATCCTTTTTGCGCCAGTTTCTTCCCATCTTTAAGGATTTATCCACCTGTCGACTTTGTAGTTTCTGGCTTTCAGATTGGGTCTCAAATCTTTCAGATTGACGTTCTGTTTGTTGATGATGAGGTTATTTCTGTTTCTTGGTTTTCCTTCTGACAGTCTGGCCCCCCTGCTGTAGGTCTGCTGAGGTTCACTCCAGGCCCTGCTTGCCTGGGGTTCACCTGCAGCAGCTGTTGAACAGCAAGGGTTGTTACCAGTTTTCTTCTTCTGCTATCTTTGTCCCAGAAGGATACCCGCCTAGTGTCAATCTGATCTCTCTTTTATGAGGTGTCTTTTTGGATATATAGGGGTCAGGGAGCTGCTTGAGGAGATGGTCTCTTCTTTATAGGAGCTCAAACGGTGAGCTGCGAGCTCTGTTGTTGTTCATTCAGAGCTGCTAGGCAGGTACTTTTAGGTCTGCTGCAGCAGAACTCATAAACTGCTTTTTGTTCCCAGGTGCTCTGTCCCAGGGATTTAGGGCTTTATTTATGAGTTTCCGTTATGCTGCTGCCTTCTTTTTTTTTTTTTTTTTTTTTTCCTTCAGACCTGCCCAGCCCAGCAAGGAGGCAGCCTAGTCACTGTCGGCCTATAGCAGCTTTGCTGAGCTGCTGTGGGCTCCGCCCCACTGCCGAGTGAACTTCCCTGCAGTCCTGTTTATATGGGTGTAGTTAGAACTGCTTTGGCGATGGTGGCCCGCCTCTGTTGGGGTGGAGTCTCTGCTGTGGCGGGTTGCCTTGGCAACGGCGGGCTGCCTCAGCAATGGCGGGTTGCCTTGGCAACGGCGGGCTGCCGCCCCTCCCCCACAGAGCTGGACCGTCCCGGGTTCAGCTGCGCTTGCTTGGAAACTCTCAATCCAGAGTTTCTGGTTGCTGTTCTTTTGTGGGGGTGGGACCAGCCGAGCCTGATCGCCTGGCTCCCTGCCTCAGAGCCTTTTTTAAGTTGGTGTTCCAGTCGCCTGTTGAAGAGGCGCCGGGGTCTGTTTGTTTTCCCCTGCGGCCACTCACTGCGCTGGCTTAAACAGCGGCACTGAGGTTTGTGGCGCTTTTTTTTCTTTTTTTTGCCCTGGAATCTACTGTCCTGGTTCTCTGCTCAGTCCCCTTTTTGAACCAGCGTATGGGCGACTTCCCGTGGCTCCAATCGCCAGCCTAAAGGGCCCCCGGACCAGTGTATTTTGTACGGAGAACCGCGGCTCCGGGGCGCCGACAAAGCAGCCGCGCGGGGCAAAGCAGCGGCGCTGGCCGGCACAGCCGCGCTGGCGACCGTGGAGCACCTCTGCCCGGGAGTTTCCTAGCCTGTGGGCAATAAAAACACGGCGTCCACTCACCCTCTGCGCTTTCACTGGGAGCTGCAATCCTGAGCTGTTCCTAAACGGCTATCTTCGACTAAAATGTTAATGTTGAATTTAGCCGTTGAGAACACCGTACATACTGATATGCAAATTTATTGAAGGATCAATCAAGGTACTTTGCATCCTTCAATCTAGTCAGGTTGACACTCAGTATTAACCCTCACAGCAGCCTTAGGTAACTAATTCAGCTTTCTGTTTTCTCAGTTAGATGTGAATGAAGATCACGAGCTGAAGGTGGGCCTACAGTGAGAGTAGGAAAGGAGAAGATATGATCCAGTTGTCTGTGATGAAAAGACCAAGTCTACCAGTAAAACGAAGGATTATCAGACAATGGTAAGTCCTGTTTAAGTTTGAAGATCATACATTAAATTTAAAGCAGTCAGCCAATTATGTGATTGATTTTTTTTTTTTTTTCCCCAACAGAGGTCAGTTGCTTCTGAGTTGCAAAGAAGTTAGGTTCAACATGGATTGGGGTTTTGGCTTTTGCATTCAGTGGCAGGAGACCAATGCATGTGTTAAGGGCCTTTGCAAAGGAGGAATTGTTTTAGTAGATTATGAAACCAGTCTGGGCATGGAAGGAAAGAGACAGTGAAGAAAGTGTAAGGGACAGTGTGAAAGGTCAGAGATTGGAAATCTGAAATAAATCAAAACATGGTTGCAGTGGTGCTGAAAAGCTAAGGAAGACACATACCTAATAAATTAATACACAACAAAGATTATTTATTAATAAAATTATACAAATAACAATGAAGACATAAAAGTAAAAGAGCTTGGAGGATAGACGGTGGTGATTTGAGATGTTATTTGAAATGTGATAAGGTTTTGCTGATGAGGAAATTAAATCCTTATTTAAGGAGTGAACCTGTTGTTTGAAAAATACCCCTGTGCTGTTTACGGAAAGACAGTCACTTTGGGTCAGGCCTCTTTTGTTCTGGGAAGAATCACTGTGGAAGCCTATTTACTGTGTATAATGTGCATTATGTATTTGTATATGCTGCTCTTCTAGTCTTGGAGGCAACTGGATCATATCTTCTCCTGAATGCTAAATTCGTCTCCTAGGACCATCATAACAAATGTGGGAGTCCATTGTCTGAACAATCACAGAACATGACATTGTTATTTTGTAGCTTGACCATGGCTGCCCTCCTAGTGAAGCAGGAGCAGCTGCGAGAAAGACCTCTTGGACACCGAACTAGGAAGGAAGGAGTGATTTATTTCAGTGGGGAGCAAGGTGCATAGCTGCCCAATAGCCAAACTCACCTAACAAAGAGAAGCTCTGCATTTCTATAGGCTTACAACTCTAGATATTACACGTGAAAGGGTCTTCGGTTTACAGTTTTAGAGATTACATATGAAAAGGGTCTTGGTCCATGGAGTAGGCATGGGGTGGGGGTTTGATCTTGTTGAAGTGAAAACAATGCCTTCCGGAAAGATTCCCCCATGCCTTGCCTGCTATCTGCAGGAAGGTGATTAAGGTGGCGCCCAGTCAGCCAGCCTTTACTTCTATTGAAATGCAGTGTGGAAGTTAAGGGGGAGGTGGTCTTAGATGCTTGGGTCTCCTTCCTCATTCCCAGCTTTGAGAACCTCACCTATAACATTAGTGAGAGTTCTCACTCTTATTTTTATGATCCTCTGAAGAAACTGATTGATAATGACACATATAAAACATTTGTGATGTGGTTCTCTGGTCTATTACGGTAGTAAAGAATTTCTTAGCCATTTAGAGGAATAAGGGGGGGAAAACAGGGGAGTAGCAAACGAACACCTACTATTGTTACCACGCTTATGATGAGGGTCTTTAATCCTCTCAAGGTTGAGAACCAATCTTTAAGAACTCAGGGTTGAATTTGTGCCATACCTGCACAGGCACATGTGCCAGTTTGGTCATATTCTTAACTGTGTGACCCTGGTCATCTATGTGTAGACGGCAGTCAGTTAGTCTGAATTTTTCACAGACTCTTCTGTTAGCTGCTAGCGAATAATCTAAGGCCAACCAGTTCTGATAAATCGCATTTCTTATCTGAGTTTCTTATCCGGCCAAAATGGACCAAGCTTTGCCCATTTCATTAACGAGTATTTCCAAGGCAGCCTGCAACTGGATATGATTGAGCATATAGATAGGAGTCTGGTGTTCCCATGAGCCATTCCCCACCCATGTGGCCAGCTCATAGTACTCAATAATTCTTTCCGGTGCCCACTTAGCATTTTCCCATTCACCTATCTTTAGACTTCTTTTCTCCTGGGCGGAGTAGACTAGATGTCCTAACAGCCCACCTGTCTTGGCAGACAATAGGAAAAAGGAAGGCTTAATGGTGCCTATGACACAGCTACCTGTCCATCTTTCAGGCAGTTGTACATATGCTCTGTGTCCACATATCCAGTACAACCCAGCCCGGGCCGTCCCGTTTCTCCGATACCCAGGATGGTTCCAAGCATCCTGTAATTTTGGAAATCTTAGGAGGGGGTTTTTTGCTGTGTAGTTTGAGCTCCACCAGGTTGCAGTGTCCACTGTTCCATTATACAGTCACTGCCCTAGGCAGCTAAGCTTTCCTAACATAACCACTGTGAAGTCTTTTCCTTCTCTGTTCCAACAGTATTGTCCAATAATCAGATCCTTTAAAACCCAGAAACTGTTGGTTTGAATTCTTTGAACTGAGGTCAGGTCAGGGACAGGATCAGAGGATAATAACTCACGGGCTTCCCATGGCCACCAATGACCCATAGTAGTTCCTCCACATACACAGCAAGAAGTGACATTAAGGGAATGGGCTACATTTTCAGCAAGTTGGAGGAACAAGTTCTTTGTCTTTTTCAGAAGTCCCAGCACTGGCTTATTTAATATATTTTAGAAGGGCTGGTACGCTGGCTGGGCTGAGCGTTTTTGGATTTTCCCTGAACCTGGATACTGACTCTGGGATCAAGCCCTTTCCCATCAATTCCTAGCATTACACTCTACCCTTTTTCCCATTTAGGGTCTTGGGGGTTTGTGATCATTAATTCTACTGGGTTACAATGTCCCGAGACACAGGGGACATTACCCCATGGAATGGTGTCCCTTCCTTTTACAAGGCAAACAGGATCATTTTTATCTTTTCAAGTGGCCCAGATGAGGCATGATCGATAAGTGCATTCGCTGCACCCGTAGGTTCTCTGGCAGATATACTGATGCTCTTTTGTGTAACTTTGTTCCCATCCGAGGGAACCATAGCCTCCTCAACTGGAATGATAGGCACTGATGGCTGCACTTGCATCAGACCTTAGGGTGACCTGTTTTGGGCTTCCCTTCTCCTCTGTTTTAGCTATTAGTAGGGCTGTTCCATCGCCCTGTTAGGAGTTTAATTTTAAAAGTCGTATGCATGGGGGTTTTGATGGATTGTAACAGACATCAGGCTGTCCATCCCCTGGATTACACACCTTATACTGAATACCATTATATAAGCAGGTTCCCTTCTGTGTCCCTGCACATTCATAATAACTGTAGAATGAAACAATGGCAGTAACTTTACGTCTTACCTCAGTTACCTGGTGTACACACTGACAGCATTCTTCAAAATCAGTTAATGTCCCTACTGTACAAGTCCAAATACTAAGAAGAATAAGTCCCACAATGAACTTCCTCGTGCTTCGGCTGTGTGTGGACCAGCCAGCTTCCGGGATGTGGCTGGAGCAGGGCTTGTTGTCCATCTCCAGGTGATTCTGCAGTCATTCTCTGGGCCTGGTCTAGCTTCCCAAGTTTCAGCTGCTGCTGGTTTCACACAGCTGCGGTGGATCCAGGCTGAGACTCCCTCTACCTTTACGGCTATGGGAGTGGTCAGGATCACGGTCTGGAGTCCTTTCCACCATGGCTTCAGAGGGGCCACATTCCAGTCCTTTATTCACACGCAATCACCTGGTGAGAAAGGGTGAACTGGGGAGAATGTGCTTATAGGACATCTCTCATTTACCCAGGTTGAAATATCCTGAGTGATTTTCCCTAGAGCTTGTAACTGTCGTCCTAGCTCAGTCTCTCCCCACTCCTGAGGAGTTCCCGGGAGTGCCCGCAGTATGGGAGGGGGCCTATGATATAAGACTTCATAGGGGGAATATCCTGTCTTCTTAGAGGGAGTACATCTAATTTTGACTAACACCAAGGGAGGTGCCTGCACCCACTTTATTCCTGTTCCCTGACACATTTTCCCTAAGTTATTTTTGATGGTCCAGTTCATTCTCTTCACCTTTCTGGAGCTCTGTGGTCAGTAGGCAGCATGCAGTTTCCAGCTAATACTCAAGGTTATTGCTGTTTTCTGGATCAAATTTGCCACAAATGCAGGTCTGTTGTCTGATCCAATGTGCAGTGGCAGTCCAAACGCAGGAATGAGGTCTCAAAGCAGCACACGGGTTACTTCATGGGCCTTCTGGCACCAGGGGCAAAATGGCAGGGCTTAAGGTGTTGCACAGACTTCAGTGGTGATGCGGGATTTTCACTTTAGCAGGCTCAGGTATTTAGTTGGCCTAGCATTTGTTAACCAGTGATGTCCGTTGGTATTCATTAGAGTCACTACTGTGTGGGGTGCTTTGATATTTAAATTTTGCCCCAAGGCTCATGTTAGAACTTCCAACTGTCACTTTTCTCTTTCTGACACATACAGTGTAAGAGGCTCTGTTAAGTCAGATAGCCCCAAAAGCCGGGGCTGGTAAAAGTTTCGCTTTCAGTTCCTGCCACTGCTGGGGTCCCCATTTAAGGGGTTTATGTCTCCCCCTCCTTTGTCATTTTTTTGTAGGGGTTTGGCCAGTACTGTGAAGTTTGGAATCCACAATTTACAGAAACCCACGGCTCCTAGGAACTCTCTCACCTGCCTTTTAGTTTTGGGTTCTGGCAGGTTGCAAATGACTTGTTTCCTTTCTGCTCCTAGGCTGCACTCTCCCTGCTGGATGGTGAACTCCAGATATCACATTTGCTGTTGGTAAATCTGGGCTTTCTCTTTAGACACTTCATACCCACAGTCCTCCAGGTGCCAAAGTAAGGCATCCATTTATTTAGCACACCCAATTGCCGTGGGGTGTCCCAATAAAAAGTCACCAGCATATTGGAGCAGCATGCAGCCTAAGTCCTTAGCAAGAAACTTTTGGAGGTCATGGGCTAGTGCCTTCCCAAAGATGGTGGGAGAGTTCTTGAACCCCTGGGGTAGCTGGGTTCAGGTGTACCGGGTGGTTACACCTGTTTCTGGATTTTCCCATTGAAAAGCAAAGAGCTTCTGACTCTCCGAGGCCAGCCTGATGCTAAAGAAAGCATCCTTTAAGTCCAAGCAGATGAACCAACTGTCCTCCGCTGGCAATAATCCCAGCAGTGTGTATGGGTTAGGCACAGTTGGGTGCAAAGTCACTGTGGCCTGATTAACGGGACACAAGTCCTGCACTGGCCTGTAGTCACTGGTCCCCAGTTTAGGAACAGGTAAGAGGTGGGTGTTCCACGGAGATTGGCAAGGAACTATAAATAGTCCCTTAAGTGCTTTAGGTGGACCTGAATTCCTGTTAGGGCCTCTCCGGGAATTGGATATTGCTTTTGCCTAACCGGCTGAGCCCCAGGCTTGACTGTTAATGAGCACAGGGGCCTGGCAGACTGTCCTCTGCCTGGACCTGTGGCCATTGCTTGGCTAGAGCAAGGGGTTAATTTTTGTTTTGGTTAGGAAGAGTTGCCACCCCACCTCCGGAGAGACTGTGAGAGCCTTGATAATGCCTGCCTGAGGCAGTTTTAGCAGTAGTCCTTAGTTTGCATAACAAGTCTCTCCCCAAGGGGTCTAGGGGCAGTCCGGCAAGTACAAGAACTTCTGTGTAACTTTATGGCCTCCCACCAAACAGGTCCAAGGCAAACAGAAAGACTGTTTTTCTAACACCCCAGTAGCTCCAGCAATATTGGTTATTTCCTTTGATGGGGGGGGTTACAGGACTGTTATCTGGACTATGGGCTCTTTGGGGACATATGATCCCGACCCCCCTTCAGTCCAGTGGCCCTTCCATTAGACTGAACAGAGCTCCTCCACTTTCATCTGAATCCTCATGCTTAGGATCACCATTTTCCTGTTAACTGGGGCACTTGTCCTTCCAATGCCTCACTTCCCTACAGTAAGCGCACTGGGCATGCTGCAGGCACGGGCAAGCAGACTGAGTGGCTTTCCAGGAGCCCCCTTTTCCCACCTTCTTGGGGGCCCTCCTTTAATAGCAGCATCTATCAAGTTAGCATTTCATCGAGCCTGACGCTCATTTTCTCTACAACTTTCTCTACTGCTTAACTGCTTCTCGGTTCACAAACACCTGGTTAGCTATTTCCAATAACTGTGAAGTATTCATGCCCACAAATCCTGCCTGCCTCTGTAGCTTTCTCCTAATGTCTTCTGCATACTGACTGACTAATGTCATATTTATCACGTGTTGGTTTTCGAGGCTGTCAGGACAAATGGAGTATACATGCTATAGGCCTTGCACAGCCTTTCATAAAATCGTGCAGGACTTTCCTCTTCTCCTTGAGTAACCTCAGAGACTTTGTTAATGTCTGTAGCCTTCTGGGCTCCCTTTTTTAATCCTTCCACTAAGGCCTCTCTGTCCCAGATTAGCCTCTGCATGCCCTCCGGAGTGTTTGGATCCCACTGGGGATCAGTCTCCAGTAACTACACCCTGACATATTCTTGGGGGTTCTGGTAATCTGCAGGAACATGCTCCTCCAACCATTTGGAAGTGGCTTGGAGTACACTCCACCTTTTGTCCATGTTAAAAAGCTATATAAGCAGCTGGTGGCAATCAGCCCAAGTGGGGTTATAAGTCTGAATAATAGTTTGCAGTAGGTCAATGAAAGCTTGTGGCTTCTCCGTATAAGATGGTTTGTTATTTTTCCAGTTGATAAGATCAGCCAAGGTGAACAGCAGGTACATGAAAACCCGCCTTTCTACCTTGTGGCCATCCTCATCCACTCCTGTATACCTCTGCTCTCTTAAAGGCATCTACACCTCTGCCTTGGGTGGCAGACGGGCTGCCAGAGGGGGAATTCCTCCCAGGAAGCAGGTGGCAATGGGAGGAGTTCCTTCGCATTCTCTTTTTTCTACTCCAGGTGGTTTAGGGGTGTGCATTTCTAGTGAGGTGCTGCAGCTTCAGGCCCAAGGGCAGGGAGTCCTTGAGGAGGAGGGGGCATTATTGGCAAAAACTCTTCTACTGTCAGTTTGGCCAGGACCTTAGGAGCTGGTGTCTCTGCCACTGAATCTGCCAGGACCTTGGGAGTCCTTGTCTCTTGGCGGGTGGAGTGGGGTTTTTTCCTAGCTGTCTGTCCTTTCACCACCAGCACAGCTGCTGCCTATCCTCTTAACCACTAACTAACTGTAACCACAAATCAATGTACGGAATTTGATCCAGGTGTTCTGGTTTGCTGCATATAACCTCATGCCATACTTTGGAGACAAGAGACCCATCCAGGGTCCCCTCTGAGGGCCAGTTCACCCCAAATGCTGGCCAGTCTACCTCACCTAAAGTCCTTAGCTTTCCTGCTGTCATAGTTACTCCATAGTCCCCACTGAATCTCTTCTTGAAATTTTTCAGCATGGTCCCTAAAGGAGTGGGCTTGTTATGAGTGTGACCCATGTTTACGCACAGAAAGACAGTCCTCACGGTTTAAAGAGGGTTACTCTGCTCACAGCAGTTCCCACCCATCAAGACACACTACACACTCCGATTCACATTCACTTCAGGCTGGTGGAATCGCCTTTCTTTCTTATTTCAGACGCTACTTGGTATGAGAGAGACTGTTAACCCTCTCACAACACCTAGATTGTGAGAGCTCCTCCGTTTAGTCTTATGTGGACATCTCTAATTCCAACCAGCCCCACAAGTTGCTCGGAGCTTAGGGCCCCCTCTAATGGGCCTGCTGCTCCCACGGCTGATGAGTCCAGTTGGACCCCTCCACTCACTCACACAATTGCTCTCCTCCCTCCACCCAAATCAAAATCATAATCCAAACTTCCAAGGTTAGGTACAGAAAGAGAGAGAGAAAGGGCCAAGTTCAAGAGCGCCAAATCTGGCACACGTGGGTCATCAGGCCATGCTTCCCCCAAAGGAGGTGGGCAAATTTCCCTGGATCGATCCTACCGTGTTTCTTTGTCCAGACTGTCTAAGTACCCATTCCTTCTCGGTGTTCAGCCACTGGGTGGATCCACACTGCGGGGGCTTCCTGGTTCTGCTCTGATAAGGCTTTCCACCAGGCCAATACCTGCCCGGGAGCACTCTCAGGAATCGTGTCACCCAAGCAGGCGGGAGCCCCCCACAGGGATGCTCTGAAGGGCTAGGCAAACTGCCTGAAAGCCTGTGCTGGCTGTCCGCCAACGAAAATTGGTTTCCAGTCAGGGAACCAAAATGAAGCAGGAGCGGCCGCAAGAAAGACCTCTCGGACACTGAGCTAGGAAGGAAGGAGTGATTTATTTCAGCCGGGAGCAAGTCACACAGCTGCCCAATAGCCAAGCTCACCTAACAAAGAGAAATTTTGCCTTTATATAGGCTTACAACTCTAGATATTACACGTGAAAGAGTCTTGACTTTACAGTTTTAGAGATTACATATGAAAAGGGTCTTGGTCCATGGAGTAGGCATGGGATGGGGGTTTGATCTTGTTGAAGTAAAAACAATGCCTTCCGGAAAGATTCCCCCATACCATGCCTACTATCTATAGGAAGGCGATTAAGGTGGCACCCGGTCAGCCAGCCTTTACTTCTATTGAAATGCAGTGTGGAAGTTAAGGGGAAGGTGATCTTAGATGCTTGGGTCTCCTTCCTCGGTAGTAACTCACATTGTACAGGGCTGGTCTCTGAGGAAGAGCAGGGATCAGTTTTAACAGGGGGTAAGGAACTTCCTGGAGCAAAGAGAGAAGCATGCTTCCTTTCTATTTCAGGTCCACTTCTCTAAAGCAGACTGAGATGTTGATTCTTGTGCGAGTTATTTATTAAGGAAGTGCTCCCAGGAGAAGCTGGTTTAAGAATGGGAGAAGCCAGGGAGGTAATAGGGAGAAGACAAGCAACGTCCCAGCCTCAGCCTGAACACAAAGGGACCTCTGGAATGTATAGTGGACTGCTGTTCTTGGCAGCAGTTGTGTTCTGTAAAGTTGCTGTGGACATTTAGTGAAACTGAAACATTGCTCCTAGGGGAAATACGGGACTAGGTTCCTGTGAGTGTCTGATCACATACTTGTCAACTGATCGATACACAACCTTGTTTTATGTGTGTTTCTATTTAAAGACACTTTATTTAATAGTGTTAATTCATTAGCGTTGACTTCATGGATGATAGCACTATAACTCATGCCTGAAGAAAGCTTACCCAACACATGTGTTTTCTCTGTGAGGCACATCACAGCCTGCTCAAACTGAGGAACACCACACAGCACTTTAGCACTGCTCTTGGTGCCATTGCAAACAGCAAAATCATCCACAAAAAACACAGCAATGCAAAAACTGCAGCACTAAATAGACCTCAAAAAGGACACTTGTTATGAGAGCTGAAACAAGGCAAGAAGGTTGCCTTGCTCAACCTCAGCTGCTGTAGTGCTCTCAATTTTTTTCACTGCTCTGGGTACATCCAAAAACGACAGTGAAAACACCATATGTATTGATTTGGGAGTTACAGATAAATTTTAGTGCTTAGGCAAATTTGCATATACAGAATCTGCGAATAATGGGGATTGACTGTAAATCTTTCCCTGAGTTTGTCCCTCCTCTAGGCTGTCATGCTACTCCAGCATTGGCAAAGGTCTGTAGGCTAGTGTGCATGGGGGCAGAAGTAAAGTCCTAGGTCCTTCGGGCTCTGCACCCGCTTCTGCACCTGGACAGAGTGTATCCAGTAGCCCAAGGGCAGCCCTCTGAAGAGTTTTGACGTAGGCCTTCGAAGCAAAGCTTGCAAACGGGCACACCCTCAGGGCAAAAGGAACCCAAAGGCATTTAGGCAGAGCAGATGGTGTCCACAGTGTGTGCTGTGGGTCAAGTCACAGGAACATCACTCATGGGTGGAGATAATCCCCACAGAGGGAAGGGGAAGTCTGTGCTGCTGCTGCCCGAGGCTTGATGCCAAAACTGGGACAGTGTGTGACCCCTGGGACCGGACTTCAGAGCTGTTGCAGTGATGACTCTAGCACATTACTTATTTCCTTGTCTGTGGTCTCCACTCTGACAGAAGGGACCCTGCCTTTTTCCATGGACCCCCACCCCTCGCCTACCTAGTTCAGTACTTGATATTCAGTAAATATTTGAGGAAAGAAAAAATAACAACCATCACTCATCCCACCACCCACGTGGAGCCCATATTCATCCCTGGGGATTTGTTTTGGACTTGAGTGGGGCTAGAAGCGCGGCTTGCAGATTGCATGTAGCCTAAGGTGAAGTGGTCGTTTGGAGGTTGCAGGGAGGCTGATGGCTCTGTAAGGAGCCCTGTCTCTCACTGGCCATCACTCCCGTGGCTGGGGGATCTCCATAGATAATGTGGTAGAGAGAAACATGGCTTTTGTTTTTGTTTTTAACATGGCTTTATCAACTTAGTTGTCAATCTGGGGAATGTATACATGTATACTTGAGCCAGTCAGGTTAGAGATGGAATTGTGTTCCCTGCCCCCAAAATTCCTATGTTGAAGTCCTAACCCCTGTTACCTCAGAATATAACCGTATTTGAAGGTGGGGTCTGTAAAGATGTGATTAAATCAAAAAGAAGTAATTAGAGTGGGTAAGAAGTAATTCAATGACAGGTGTCCTTGTAAGAAGAGGAAATTTGGGCCAGGCATGATGGCTTACACCTGTAATCCCAGCACTTTGGAAGGCCGAGGCAGGTGGATCACTTGAGGTCAGAGTTCGAGACCAGCCTGGCCAACAGAACAAAACCCCATCTCCATTAAAACTATAAAAATTATTTAGGCATGCTGGTGCATGCCTGTGATAGCAGCTACTCAGGAGGCTGAGGCAGGAGAATTGCTTGAACCAGGAGGCGGAAGTTGCAGTGAGCTGAGATCAGAAGAAGAGAACAGGCAGATCTTCACCTCCCATTGGCAAGAAGAGCTGAGAAGGAACCGGTCTTTGGAGTGCCAAGGTCCCTCCCCTACCCCACAGGCTGGCCAAAGTTGACCTTCCTGCCCTCAACCCTCCAACATTATTATTCATGACTGAATAGCAGGCTTTGGGAGAACCGCTGGGTGACTGAGCCGTTGATTGAAGGCTGTGCCCTAGAGTGAAATCAGTCCTTGGTAGAAGGGGTTGGTATTCTAATAAGAGGTGGGTGTGGAGATTTTGAGGAGTAGGGATTTTGAGGAGTGGAAGATTTGTGTTGGGTAGTTTCCATCTGCCCTGCTAGGTCCACTTTCCACTTTCCTGCATTCTGCTCTGTGCTCCCAGAGGCTGACCTCGATGGATGGGTCAGAAGCATCTCCAGCTGACCATCTTCCAGGGAGACCACCTATGCCAGGAGCTGGCAGGTGATCAGAGAGGAGAGGAGAGTGCGAATGGGCACACAGAACCCGGGCTTTTCCTTGAGAGGCTGGTCATTTCCTTGTGCCAGAGGCGACAGCTTCCATCTGGAGGCCAGCTCCACACAGCTCTTCCTCAGCATCCTGGTAACTTCTTTCCCCAGACCGTCAGCGAGGGTAAGGGCTCCTCTTTGCTGCTAACCCCAGGAGGCTGCCTGTCCCTTTTTGCTTTCTCTAACCCCTGCTCACTCCATTGTAAATAATCTTAAACTCCCCAGTCAGGCAGCTGGAAGTGCCATCTGCATATTCCAGGGAACCCTGGCAGAGAACAAACCAAAAGCAGAGAGAAGGTCCTGAAAAGGAAG
This sequence comes from Sapajus apella, assembly GCF_009761245.1. Classification (NCBI taxonomy): domain Eukaryota; kingdom Metazoa; phylum Chordata; class Mammalia; order Primates; family Cebidae; genus Sapajus; species Sapajus apella. Next base: position 1,829,167 of record NW_022436947.1, on the reverse strand, counting down.
CAAGGCCAGGGCCTGGGCTGTTCTTAAGGAAGTTCATTTTCCCTTAGACTGTGAGGAATCATCTGACTGAGTGGATAATTAAACATTTTCTCACAATTCCTTTCAATGCTCAGACCCTTTGGAGAGGCCTGGCACACTCACTCTGTGGGAGCACCTTGGGAGCTTGGGGAGGAGCAGGCAGAGAGGTGTGGCCTTTCCCACCTCTCACCTGTGGCCAACGTGGCAGCAGCACTGCAGACAGACAGCAGTGTCACAGAGCTCTATGAAGATGCCTGATGTAAACTGTGTAGTGACCCAGAGAGCAACAGGGTGCAGCTACCAAGAGGCAATCCCACAGCACACGTGGGGCCACGTCTCCACTCCAGACAAACCCCGCAGCAGGCAGGGGACAGCATCACCACCCCAGACAAACTGGGGCATCTTGGTGACAAATACCAAATATTAAACACTTGAAACCCAGGAAACAGAGGTTGCAGTGAGCTGAGATGGCACCACCGCACTCCAACCTGGGCAACAGAGCAAGACTTTGTCTAGAAAAATTCACAGACCTGCAGGAAAAAATAAAAATAATCACTACTACATTTATTGTACATGTGCCAGGCACAATGCTAAACTCTGTGGATTATCTCTCTACTTTTCATAACCACCATGTTTAGTATAAATTACTATTTTACCTATATCAGAGCTGAAGGAAGACTCAATCAGGAGAAATTAAGTAACCTGTCAAGGCCAGCCAGACATTAGATTGCTTGAATCCTGTGGCCTCCAAAGTCCAGGGTTTTAAGCCTCTCAAGAACAGAGAAACTATACAATAAAGTGATTACAGGCTCACCCTTCCTCCCCCTACAGGCTGCAAGCTGCGTGCAGCCACCTGGGATGGTGAGGAGCAGCCATGTGCCAATGACAGCAGACCAGCAGAGGACAGATCCTGGCCCTGACCTCCTCAGGAGGTGGTCTCAGTCCTGGAGCACCTATCTCCCACCTTCTATCTTGTTTAAGCCATTTGTGTTCTGGGTTTTTCTCTCCCTCACAGCTGAATCTATATCTGACTCATTCACCACATTAAGGATTTTGGTCTTGATCCCAAGAGCTCCAGTGAGAGCTGAAGTGAGGCCAGGAGCAGGTGGACTGAGGCACGTGAGGATGAGCCAGCAAGCCTTAGAGAGTCGCTGGTAGTGGTGGGAAGAGGGAGCATTTGCAATCACCCAGGCTTCTGGCCTGGGCAACTGAAGACTGTCAAGTCCCATTCATAGGGAAGCACATTTTGGACTGAAGGTGGGGAGTTAGAACTGGATACCAAAGTGCAAGCTGCCTCCATTCGGGTGGACTGCAGGAACCGAGGCGGGAGCTTGTGTTCGGCTCACCCCACTTTCTGCCAGGCCTCTCTCCCCAGCCAGCCCACACTCACATCTTTGTTGACTCTGGGGCTGCCTGTGTGCTTGGTCTTACGAGGCAAGCCCTCCCGCACTGCTGAGCAACTGTTTCTCCAAACATCACACTACCCCGAAGTGAAGGCAGAGCCCAGCAACCATGGTCTTCTTCACGAGCTCTGAAAATACTGTTCTGTGTCATCTGCAGGTGGCCAAAGTCCTTTCATAACTTGGTACCGCCTTATTGATATGTTTTATAGTTTTACACATTAACCATGACTATATTTTACATTTTCAAAGTGAAGCACACCTATATAAAGTTTACAAAGCAATTATAACACAAAATACAAGTTTTAGGTTCTAAGTGAGGTGTATATATTTTAAATCCAGCTCATTCACACAATTTGTCTCATTAAAGGAAAATCTCCTTTTTCTCATTTTACAGAAACTTGAAACACTCATTCCTTTTAATGGCATATTGATGAATTTCTACAGTTCTTAATAATTGGTAGAATTCTCAAATTGGAAAGGGTTCTTTCCCCATTGTCTGCATTTCTCTTTTACCCTATCCATCTCTTCTACTCCCCCTCTCCCATATGGCTGCCAGAGGGAGAGTGAGGAGGCACAGGAGGTGGGGAGAGGGAGAGAGAGCGCACAAGAAATGTCATGTTCATGAGTTTACTAAATGTTGTTTTATTTGAGAGATGTACTAAACTGTGTGGGAGACGCTGGTGATAAGAGAATACCAGAGTCCTAGCCTTAAAACTCAGGCTGATTGGAAAGAGAGACAAAACATGGAAAAGTAACCAAAAAAGTGAAAAGTATAGGAATGGAAGCCAAACACAGCAGAGAGGGAAGGGAGGAGGGAGCGCTTCACAGCCAAGCTCCCTAGGATTTACCATGCCCCATTCACCAGCCCTGACCCACCCCATCCCACCCCATCCCACCTGATCCCACCTGGCTGTCAGTGCATCACACCAGGAGCAGACAGGCCTGATTTCTCACGGGCTGCGCACAGGCATGATAGTGTGATTAATGTGTCTTGGGCGCAATTAACATGTACCTCACAGTAGAACACATTTGTCTCTCTTAATTATACAAAAACACTAAAGTGTATAAAAATCCCCAACCTCAGTGATCTCTCCTTCCGATTCCCATCCTTCCAGAGGTAACCAGCCACTGTTAACCACCTGGTAGGCTTATTCCAGAAACTTAAATATACCTCAAGCTCCCTAGCCCATTGTCTGGACTCTGACTTCCTTCTCCAGTAGGATTCTGTCCCCTTAGGCAGTGGTCCCCTTCGCTGTCTTGTGGATGCCCTGCCTTTAGTCTAATCTTGTTCACACTCATTGCAGTAACTTGGGTAAGTACATTGGTTGGCAGCTGGTGGAACTCGGATGGCATTCTATACAGCAGCACAGAGAGGTTGATCTGATGGCCAGCAGTCAGCATCTCCTTGTGCCGGGCACCATCATTGAGTGCGCCATGTTTTCATTTATTTAATACCTCAACAGCCTAGTGAGGTAGATAAGTATGTCACAGAAAACTGAGGCACAGCAAGGTTATATAACTCGCTCAAAACCAGTTAGTAATGGCAGAGCCAGAATTTAACCCATTTGACTCTGGCTTCAGTCTGTGTTCCTAGCCCTCAGATACCATGGTGTCTAACAGGTTAGAATGAAGACTCGCAAGATCAAAGGTGATAGGCAGACTCATCCTTAATCTGGTGGGCACCATCTAATCAACTGCCAGCACGGTTAGAATATAAAACTGGCAGAAAAATGTGAATAGACTGGCCTAGGCTCCCAGCCTACATCTTCCTCTCTTGCTGGATGCTTCCTGCCCTCTAACATTGGACTCCAAATTCTTCAGTCTTGGAACTCAGACTGGCTGTCCTTGCTCCCCAGCTTGAAGATGGCCTATTGTGGGACCTTGTGATAGTGTGAGTTAATACTTAATAAACTCCCATATGTGTGTGTGTGTGTGTGTGTATACATATAGACTATATATACGTGTACACACACACACACACACACACACACACACACACTGTTAGTTCTGTCCCCTCTAGAGAACCCTAATATGGGTCCCAAAGGGTAAGAGACAAAAATTTGGGCTGGGCGCAGTGGCTCATACCTGTAATTTCAGCACTTTGGAAGGCCAAGGCAGAAGGACTGCTTGGGCCCAGGAGTTCAAGACCAGCCTGGGCAATATACTAAAGCCCCATCTCCACAAAAAATTAAAAATTAGCTGTGGGTGGTGGTGCATGCCTGTGGTCCCAGCATCTCGGGGGGGCTGAGGTTAGAGGATGGCTTGAGCCCAAGAGGTCAAGGCTATAGTAAGCCGTGTCTGCACCACTGCACTCCTGCCTGGGAAACAGAGTAAGACCTTGTCACAGGAAAAAAACAAAAATTTGCAAAGATTAGAGGTTGAATGGGAAAACTGAAATTGGAGGTTGTGATAAGTAGGAGGTGAGAAGATGGTGCTGGGATTGATATATGATACATGAGACTCTTCCAGGGCACCCAGAAACAGCAGAAGGGTAACTTCTAGAATAAGAGCATAGGAGGCTGAGGGTGGTGACTCACACATGTAACCCCAACACTTTGGGAGGCCAAGATGGGCGGATTGCTTGAAGCCAGCCTGGCCAACATGGTGAAACCCTATCTCTACTGAAAAGCACGCGCGCGCGCGCGCACGCACACACACACACACGCACACACACACACACACACACACTCTGCATGGTGTTGCATGCCTATAGTCCCAGCTACTTGGGAGGCTGATGCAGGAGAATCACTTGAACCTGGGAGGTGGAGGCTGCAGTGAGCTGAGATCACACCAGCCTGGGCGACAGAGTGAGGCTTTGTCTCAAATAAATAAGCATAAGAGAGGGTTAAATACTATTTCCTACTGTTACTGCTAATTTTTGGTCCCAGGTTATATTTGCCTTAAAGAAAAATGTAGGGAATTTACACATACTACTTTCCACTTGTTGAGGCTTCATTTTTTTTTTTTTTCTTTTCTCAATTCTGGCATAGTAGGACTTATGTATACTTTTGGATTTACAAAATTTCAGAATTAGCACTTTACAAAGTGTAAAGGCATTTTGGAGACAGAGGCTGGGAAAAGCCTGGACAAGGCAAGGAGAGGCTTGAGCCCAGGAGCACATGAAGAGGAAGATGTGGATGGTGCTTCTGCAAGGCACAGAAGGCAGCCCCCACTATCAGAGATGGCGGGGAGAGCAAGACCTTTTCCTCTCCTTCCTTATCTGGGCTGACCACCTAGGGTGCTGGGGCAGAAGACGGGGGCAGGATGTGGCTTCAGTGTGGAGGGCTGGAGAGGGAGCAGCCTGGGTAGGCAAGGCTGCTAGGGAGGCTGCTGCACTGCCCCACGGGGCCACAGGGAGGCCCAGCAGAAGGGGTGCACCGGGCATGGCCTCTACTCATATGCCAGCTCTTAGCCTTTGGAAATTCACATTTGGTTCCCATATCCTAACGGCAGTTGTCACATGTCACTTTTTACAGTCTATGTTATTCACTAGAAGTTGAGCTCAATTCTAGATGATGACCAGCGTTTCTTCCGTGTGCCCGGCTCCCGGAAAGTGGACTCAGAGAGGTTAGCTGAGTGACAAAAAACCTCCACAAGAAACTATTTTCAATCCAAAGAGGGTTTTGCCTGGGAAGAAATTTTTAGAACACAAACCATTCCTAAGGACCATCTATTCCTTCTTAAGAATTAAAAGTATATAATTAAAAATACTTAGAGAAAACCCGTTTAGAATAGTCTTTAGAGTTAGAGAGATTGAAAATGTCTATATTCATGTGAACCTGGAAGTGTCATTTTCCCTGAGCCTCAGCTGCATCTGTAGGATGAGAAATGTTATCTGCCTTGTTGGGTTATTGTGAGAAAGAAAGAAAAATATCCTTGCACATAGTAAGTACTCAAATGGAATGAAATATAGTAAGGGCTCCTGTTTCAAATCCTGTCTGTAACATAGCACTTGATCCTACCCGAAAATCATTCGTGTTTATCATCAGCATCCCACAGTGATGGTATCTCATGCCACCTCACTGTTGTGGAACCACAAATACCGGTTTAAGAGTCTAAGGAGAGCAGGTCCTGCATTGTTTCATTAACATGTGAGCTTCAGGAAGGGCAAACCTCCCACAGATTTACAAGCAGTATATGGATTTTCACAAATGGAACAGATTTGTTCAGATTTAGGTGCCAATCAATTTCATGAAAGCAGACAGAGGAGATGCAAACTGCTTTTGGTGATACCTTTCTAGTGGTGGAAGCAGCTGTCAAGATGTGTTTAGGTGTTCATGCTCTGGTGTCACTGTTCTTTTGCAGGTATTAGGGGGAGGGAGGGTATGTATGGTCTTTGGTCCTTCTGGTCACCTGGTTTCTGGGACTCTGAGCTCAGTTCCTCCTTGGGAACAGACTTCCTGCCCACTTGTCTCCTTCCCAGGCTTCTCTTCTGCCCTGGAAGTGATGCCTATAGGGCTCCTTCCTTCTTGGTCCATAGTTCCTTTCTCATCTCCTCAAAAGGCCAGATCTTTTTCCTGGTCCTTATCATCCCTGACTTGTCTCTCAGACCCTGGATCCAAAACCGAGCTCATCCTCCTCACAGAGCACTTACATTCCTACCTTCACCAGCCAGCCAGGCCACCACAGCCTCTGGCTGTCCCTTGCCTTTCATGTCTCACACAGGCTGCTTGAGGCCTGGGACTTGGTTTTGCTCACGCCCGCAGCACTGATGCTAGAACAGTGCCTGCCGTACTGCAGGTGGTTAGGAAACATTTGTGGGATGCCTGGGTAGGGGACTGTGAATGGTCTGAAGTGTTCATCAGTAAGTGCCCACGTCCATTTCTACATTTCAGCCTCGTCTTGCCAATTACACTTTTGTATTCTTCCCTCACTCATCCCCAGCAATACTAACAAAATAGGACATGTTACTTTTCACATTAAAGTCTTCAGAAGTAGTAAGGAGCAGATGCTGAACCCAGTGATTCACATTCTTAAATAATCTCCCACGATTCAGTAAGCAGAAAAAGGGAGCAGAAAGTCAGAATTGTAGATAGAATTCAGATTCTTTTTCTTTCAAGGACGCATTTTATACAATTTTCAACATTTATACTTTCAAACAATGGGCAAAAAATACACTGAGTGCTAAAAAAAAATCAAAACAGAAGTAATACAATTTTAATTTCAATATTTTAAAATACAGAAATTGGAAAGAATACTAAATACAACTTTAAACAAGTCACTTGTCCTTCCCTATAATAATCAATGTAAGCTACTTAAAGACTTACAAATTTAAAGTAAAACAGAAACCAAATAAATACTGTACACTTTCCCTGCCTGCAGGCAAAAGATGGGAAATACTGTTATGAATCAGCAAAGAAATGCTCTTCAAGCTTCAGCACCCCACCTCCCAGCCACACCCCACGCCATTGTCACACAGTGGGCTTCCGGACTGAAAGGACACATGTGTCACACACACTGACTGCCTATACAAACAGACAAGACGCTATTCCGCAGACACCCCAAACAAGAACAGTCCCCTCGGACCGTGGGCATAAAAACCAGTAAGAAAAGTCAGGGTAGCAAAACATTACTACAAAACTAGTAAATACCAGAGCCAACAACTGTCCCCTCTCCAAATTTCACAGATTTAAAACCCCTAAAACCAATACTACCCCTCCCCATCACCCCCCCAGAAAAACTTGCTGAAGCACTGGCAAAGTTAGACATTTCACAGTAACTGTGAAAGTTCACATTACATAATCTCTAAAAATGAACCTTTTCACCCTCTTTCCACAGCATGAAACTGTTATGGCTTAATTTATATTAAAAGTAGAAAAGTCTTTTCTGAAGGAAATACAATCTGCGAAGATGCATTTCCTGATCAGTGCTATTTCATACCTAACAACTGTATGACTTACTTTTGCAGTCAGAAGCTGTTTTTGGAAAAATTGAGGTTATAGCTTTTGATTCAGTCTAACCATAAAACTGTAAGGCCCTTAGTTTGGTTTAGGTTTCTTTTGTAAGATAAAATAACCTTGGGGTTCACTTAGCAAGTTACACCTCAGGTCCCTGACTATAATGTGGAAGTTATACGTAGCTTTGTAAAAATAAAAGGTTACTTATGAATCTGAGAGAGAAGAAATGATTCTAGGCAAGGAATTAACTCCTCCTTACATTTTACATTTAACGCTGGTAAGTTTTACCAACCAAAATACACCAAAGAAATATGAGAGTATGTCTGGCTTATTTTATGCTTGTGAAGTATTATATATTACAGCACTTGTGATCATTGTTTTGGTGAAAAATCTTGGAGGAAAACAGCTGACATTTTGAAAAGGAAATGGCCAAAATAAAACTGGTTGGAGACAGTTTTACCTTTATAATTAAGCTCCATTTATGACTACTTTCTGAAATTAAAAAAAAAGTGAATTCAGAATGTCACAGGTCTTGCATAGGTAAACTACTTGGAGGTCAAGGGCTACGTGGTAGCCAGGGTTTATTAGTGAAATAGTGCAGAGCAGATAAACTTAGTAGAATCACTGAATACAGTTTCAAAAAGGCTTAACAAAAAAATCTAATGTTATACTTGTTAAGTCAAAGTGTTAAGACACTAGAAAGGGCACCAGAGTGAAGGGGAGAATCTAAGGATATTGCAATAAAGTATTATTTTCTCCTCTCAATTAACATGAGGAAAAAATACTATAGAAGGATAAAATCAGTCAATCACAACAAGCTAATTGCTTTGGAAATAGACATTTACTTCCTAATGACCTTAATTTTTAAAACTTATGTTAAGGATATCAAATATTTGACTTTATAGCATGACAAAAAGGGAAGGGCTTCTGGGAAGGCTACAGTAGTAAAATTACATTATGTTCGACAGCAACAGAATAAGAAAATTCTTCCCCTTTCTTTCCACCTGGTTTCAAGGAAGTATATCAACATCATCCCACAGGACAAGCCGAGGCTGCACAGCATCACAAACCAGGGGCTGTTTTTGGAAGCAAGGTATCAGAGGCCCCAGATCCATTGTGTATCCCCAGGCAAATCACTGCCCGCTCTGGGTTTCCTGTGTCTCCTTTATTTACCAGTGACACTCTGTCTAGGCTAAAGATCTGATGCTCAACCTTCTCAAGACTGCTTTAGAGGAAGGTCTAGGACACCAAGAAAAGACTGGTGAGCTCTAGCTTCTCTTTATGTGGTAAGCAATTAACTTAATATTTAATGAGAAAAATGAATTTTTGATAATTACGCCTAGCAGTAGCATACTGGGTCACATGATTATTCTAATCAACTCTATAGTCTTACTGCTGCAGAAACCATCTTTTGAAAAAGCCAGAAAGAATCTTGTCTGTCGAAGATGTCTGGTGGAGTCTCCCTTTCTACAGTGGTTTCTCTCTACCGAGCAAGCTATTGGTACCCAACCCAGAGCTGTCTGTGCATTCTCACCATTCTGCCTCATTCGCCCCACAAGTTCCCTGGGGAGTTGCTAAGTCATTTAATTTCATGACTTCCTTCACCTTTAGTACCTAAAGAGTATGCTGAACCTTTGGGGATGGTACTTTCCTAATTCTTCCAGAAAAACCAAAAGCCATCTTTCAGTTAAATCACCCTAACGTACTTGAGGATACACATTCTCACTCTCTTATCCATAAACCTCATTTCTTTTTTTTCCACTTCAAGCACAAAGTCTGATTTTAATCCAGCACCTTGTTGGAGATTCTTCGGATTTTTATAGTAGCATGCCCTGGGCATATATTTGATATAAAACAAACATCATGAATAACATTAGTTTTCATTAAAAATATATATATAAAGGTGCATTCATTAATTACCAGTTTTCACTTAATAAGTTCTCTGTAAGTATGAAGTGTCAATAAGATTATGTTTTTCTTAATTATCATAATAAACATTTTAATCCAAATTTACAAATGAGAAAACTCAGACTCAGAAAGAATAAGTGACTTAATCAAGGTTATACAGCTGATACCTAAATGGCAGAACTTGGACCAAACCCCAGGTCTTCTGCTTCCTGGCACGCTACACTGAGTCCCTGTATGACCATATTAAATTACCAAGTTGAAGTGTTTCTTAAATTGTGAAATTACTTTCACTTCTACAGTGGCATATCTCAGTTGAAACTAAAAAAGTTAGGGTGTTTTTTAATGAACAGGTCCTCTTTTGCTCATGTTTGCTTAGAGGTGAAAATAATAGTTTTAATTTCCTGGAGAAGACCTTCAAGGGCAGAGACCACAACTGCAACTTTATATTCCCCCACAGTACTAGGTAGTGCTGGGCGCACAGTACGTGTTTGATAAATACCTGTTGATCCCATATGAATAAATACAGTAGACTATATTGAAAAGGCAGTAATTAGGATTATTTAAAAATAGAAAAGTATTGGCCGGGCGCAGTGGCTCACACCTGTAATCCCAGCACTTTGGGAGGCCGAGGCGGGTGGATCACGAGGTCAAGAGATCGAGACCATCCTGGTCAACATAGCGAAACCCCGTCTCTACTAAAAATACAAAAAAAAATTAGCTGGGCATGGTGGCGCGTGCCTGTAATCCCAGCTACTCAGGAGGCTGAGGCAGGAGAATTGCCTGAACCCAGGAGGCGGAGGTTGCAGTGAGCCGAGACCATGCCATTGCACTCCTGCCTGGGTAACAAGAGTGAAACTCCGTCTCAAAAAAAAAAAAAAAAAAAAAAGAAAAGAAAAGTATTCAAGCTAATTAGTGATAAAGATGGACTTGTTTTCTCTGAGTTTATGATTTCAGTCAGAATCTTCAACTCTTTACGCTTAAAAATCAACTGATACTTATGAAGTACAATGTATTTCTAGCATAATGGACTACTACAAACTGCCAACTTTATATTGTTTACATCATTCATCAATATTAAAAAGCATATTATGTGACATTGTGAATTACAATCCAATGGATCCCAGCTGAAGAGTCACTTATTTGAAACAATACAGGAAAATTATCATCTATTACTATTACTAAAGTTGCATATGTTAACTCATAATTCTCAATTTTACATATTTGTATTTGCTTACAACTAGCTAAATGCTATCAGTGCTGTCTTCCTAAGTTGTTGTGTCTGTATGGTGTATGAATGAGGTTCTCTATTACTGTTAAGCCCAGGTACTGGCGGCAGTTATCACAAAGTTCAGCTATTTCCATGAGCTATAGGGATGCATCACAGCCAGTAATGTTATAAGAGGTTTAACTAGGAGTCACTGGATCAGTGGCCGAACTTTCACCAATTCAGAAAAAGATACATGGATTATATTAGTGGTTCTATTACCTTGCTGAAAGTTTTCTGACTTAGCCCCTTAATGAGCTAAAACTACTAACAATGAATACATAGTACCTTCACTTTAGAATTCCACATACGGGCTATTCCAAATTAGTTTTCCTCAGCCTAAGAACACAGTGGATACTGGCCACAATTTTAATTCATAAAAATAAAATAAATTTCATTTTAATTCACAAAAATAAAGTTTCATTTTAATTTTTGTGGCTAAATAAAAAAACTGAAAATACTCAGAGTTGTGAAAAACATAAAAAAAAAAACATCATGATATTACAGGAAAAGGAAATTATAGCTCTTAAAACCTCCTATTTCTCGAAACCAAAATAAAAACATGACTATTGTTAACACCAACTCAGGATCTACAGAAAACCAACACGTCACAAGAATATACTGTATGGGAAGGTAAGGGAATCAGTCAAACCCAGATTTTTGACATCCTGAGATAAGATGACTCTACCCATCTTCCCACTGGTTTTGGCATAGTGTAGACAGGGTTTACACAGGTTGTTCACAGACACTGAGGATTTTCACAAAAGTCTTCTTCCTGATACCCAGATAAGATTCAGACTTTGGTCCATCTGAACCAGCAAGGCTACTTCATAAACTATTTGATATTTATCCCATGAAATTTTGGAATGCAGACACTAAGGAATATTTTTCTTTGAAAATCATGGTTGCATTCAAATGTGTAAAGATGATGGTATAGACTTTTTTCTTATTAGCAATTCAAGTGATAATACAGAAGGGTTAAGTCCTGCTATATTGCTAAGTAAAAAAAGACAAATCCATAATATGGCCATACTTCTCCACAAAAGTAAATTTTATCTATTTGCCTATATTTTCTTTGTAGGAATTTGTAAAATGCTCTATTGTCAGACTTGAGAACATTTCCACCCCACCCCCAGAAATCACTTATTTTTATGCCATGAAAGGAAAAAAAGGGAAAATGGGTACTACAAGCAACTGAAATCTGCATTTAGTAAAAATTATACATAAAGGAGATAAATAATTAAAGTTTAACCGGATACTTAACTTCAGTATGCACTTGTCAGATTAGGATAGATGGAATAAACTGCCAGAAGCACCCATTTTACTCCAAATCCATATCTTAAATAATTCTTTAGAAAATTAAGAAATGAAAAAGTAAATACACACAAAAAATCTATTCCAACATGCTTGCTTCTATACAAATTAATGTAGTATTAATCCTATATATTACGGCTTATTATGCAGATTTGAATATCCTAAGTCAAAAATATTTTCAACAAATCAGATATGGTGAATAAAAGCATCGTAAGATATAACCTCTGCAGCAGGTGTCAGTCCTGTTGTGCAACACCAGCAGTATGAAGAAGGCCCACTGTAGTTACAAATGTATTTGGAAAAACTATAAACATGACAATTTAACCAAACTTATAATACTTTTCCCTAAAATAGGAAAAAGATATTAAAGCTGTTCTCTTTGGGACCCAGATATTATCAGCAGAAATGAAAATGCAAAAGCCTATTTTTTTTTTAATATTGAGAAGAAAATCACAATGTCAAACAAAATGAGGGATCTTTTACGGAGTTCTTACACATTGGCTATGAAAGTGTTTCCCTGCAAAGAGAAGAGTCTCACTGGGTTATCACAAAATGATGGGAGTGCAGAGGGAAGTGAGATATAAGTTAATCAACCTGGATAACAGTATGCACCTTGGATGTTAGCAAAAGCGAAGCTAATAGCTTATAAAAAACACATGAAATATATAAAATAAAATGATTTTCATATACATCTTAATTTAAAATAATTAATGCATCAAATCCCTGTTTAAGACTTTAACCTGAATATCAAATTTAAGAGTCCAGACTAGTTACTGTTACCGTGGCTCTTCCCCACATGTAACACACACACTATCAAAAATAATTTAAAAACCATCACATTCTTACATCTAAATTAGTGAGATATTTCTCCAGAAATCTTCCAAATAAATAGCTTTAAAAAAAGAATTTAAAAGCTGTTAACTTTAAAAAAAAAATCTGTTAAATAAATTATTGATAATTCTTTACCCTACCACTGAAAATACATCCAGACACTACCAACAACAAAATAAAATTCAAGCCCTGACAAGAGACCCTTTCCAGTTCAAGGTCTCTTTTTAAGGTTCTACCCTCCTCCTTCCTCTCCCCCACCAGGTCCAAAATGGTTATTGCTGAGTGGGTGTGGCACAGTGAAAATGCAGCATCAGGTTCATTCTGTTCTTCGGGCAGTGTTCTTACTATTCACACAAACTGCTCCAGGCAGGGGGATGGCAGAAGCTCCAGGCTCCTGCACCCCTAGACTGGTCTCCAAAGGGAAGAATGGCTGCAACAGCAGCTCTGTCACACAAAGAAACGTGCATGGCCATTTCTGTTCAACTTAAGGATCTTCCCAAGACGTTGTTTGGCTGTTGCCATTCCTTTTTTTGGACGTTTACCTATAAAACACCAAAAGGAGTATAAATAGCAATGAAAAGCACACTTAAGAGGGCACCTGGAAGACTACAGGGAGAGCTCTGTGACAAGTAAACCCTTAGGTGTTCTGCATGAACAAAGTCGCACTTCTGGACTTTCAGTGTTTAAAACCCTTCCACCTCATCAAATTATCTATAAGGCCTTCCCACAGTCTGGTCTGCCTACTCTTCAGCCTGGGCTCTTTCTGGTCCCACGTTAAACTGTGCTTTGGCAACAAAACCGACTACAGTTTCACAAATACCCCATATCCTGTTTCTCCCCTTTGTGCTATGGCTCAGGCTCATTCCTCTGCCTTCAAAGCTGTTTATTCTGTCACTTCTCCCAGCTCAGCCTGGCTAACCCCTGTGCATCTGATTTTAGGATCTGTCTCCTGCTCCTCAGAGCTGACTTGGATATCCTTTTTCTTTGTTCCCATAGTAACCTGTGCATACTGCCATCACTTTGCTGTCCATGATGCACGAGATGTTGAACAACTTCACTGCAGAGACTACACCTAAACTGCCATGATGACCATCATATACAGTCAGAAATGTCCTTCCTCTAGACACGTGTGAAAGTTACCTTTTGTTGCCTGGTTGCTGATAGGTGGTGGATTTGATGCCGGTCTCTTGGTGGGGTGAAGGGGCAATGAGAAGGAAGTTTCACCAACTGGCCTTTCTGGGCTTAGACTGCCGTTACTTATCTGGCACGCCCCCGAAGTCAGGTTTGAATTCTGCATATACTTTCCATTCTGAAGGCTTGAGCTGCTGCTGTCCACGTAATTCCTACTTTGTACCCTCTGACTAATTTCTGATGAACCTTCCTTTTTGATGCATTTCTGGCTTCTACTTAGATCCTGAAGGAGAAGGAAGGAAATGAAGCTGAATTTTTAGGGTTTATATGAGGTATTCAAGCTCTCTGCACACACTGGCAAAGTCAAGTGAGAAGAAACAAACTACTGAATTCTGATTTTCTTTGTTCCCATAGTAACCTGTGTATACTGCCATCACTTTGCTGTCCATGATGCATGAGATGTTGAACAACTTCAGTGCAGAGACTACACCTAAACTGCCATGATGACCATCATATACAGTCAGAAATGTCCTTCCTCTAGACACGTGTGAAAGTTAGCCACAGATGACCACTCCTGCATGATGTCATCTCAGTCCACTGACCTAACAACTCTGAAGGACTTGGATCTTGAAGTTGCATCACAAGTTAAGGGGAAAGAGAGTGAGAAAGAACAATGGAAACAGGCACTGCGCCCTACTTGCTACTCCACTCAATAAGCATGTGCCATGCAGGGACCCTGAACTGGGGGAATGGGTTCCCCGCTTCCTTGGCATGTCACAGTTCCCTCTGACCTTACATATGTGATGTTCTTTTTTAGAACCTATCTTCGGTCAGGTTCATCTCCACTGTATTTGTTTTTTAGAAAATCCTTAGATCCAGCGTCCCAAGCTTGATGTTTTCCTTTTACTACAACTATTGTTTTAGTCTCTTAAGACTACTGAGTCAACTTTCAAGGGGAAAAAAATGCTACTGACTGGTGAGTCTTGAAATTAACTGAGAGGGTCATAACCTCTCAGCATTAAAAAGAGAAAGGAATAGACTAGATGTGAACAGAGTCCACCATAGTGTGACTGTTTCATGAAACCAGTTTTCATTATGCTAATTATCTATCCTCTATGTCTTCATTTATTTTCAAAAACAATTATTAAAAAAAAAAAACCTGATTTAAATAATAGCTTACATTACATAATCCTATATAGTGCTAATAAGTGATAAACTTTATGACCAGCTACAGTGAGGCACTATAAAATCATATACTCAAAAGTAAATTATAACAAGATTTCTTATGACCTTTGACTCTGGAATATATCCTTCTAGTCAAAGAATGTATACTCACAAAGACTTCCTTTAAAAAAATAACTTGCCTCTCTTTATTATAAAAGTAATTGCTAAGCCAAATAATAATAATAAAATAATAAAAACCACCCATTATTCCACTATTCAGAGATTAATGATGTTCCATATTTAGGGGTAGAGTCTATTCTGTCTATATACACAGATATCTCCTCCTCCAGAGATTTTAGTTCATTCCTCCAATCAACCCAGAGTTATGGAAGATGGCAAAACCTAAGAGGCCCTTTTCACTTATGCTGAGGTGTTTCAGTGCTATGTGAAAGCTTTATTCACAAGAGATTTTCCCTTCACTTCTTAAAACAGTCTACTCATGTTCTCCTCTACCTCCCCTTTCCTCCCTCCTTCCCTTCTCCCCCACAAATGTTTCTTCACACGAAGGAGAACTAGAGGCAATATTCCTGCCTTTGCTGATTTACTTTCTTTCTTATGTGTGCTTCAGTTAGAGAGGTTTGGGGCCCCACTGTCACATGAAAACTTTTTATTCTTTCTCTGGCTGCCATTTTCCAAGGTTTACAGCAAAAGGTTGTATTACTTTGCTTGTTTGGTGCTATTGGTAACGTTTTACTTTTTTCAGAACTGCTACTTTGGGTTCATTTTGTTTAACATAAGCATTAATATTCTGGGATCCTAAAGCATCCAGGTTTTTCTTTTACATCAAAGGTTCTTAACCTGGAGCCAGTGGATGGTCTGGGGCAAGAGGGGGTGGTAGTAGCACAAATAGTGAGTAATGTAAGCAAAAGTCGTGTTTATTATCAATGTTTTTTCTAGAAAGATAATCTGTAACTTTCATGAAATGCTCAAAGAAATTTGGTATCCAAAACCATTCAAGAAACAGCATCAGAGATTAAAAAGAGAACTTCATGATATTCTTTTCCTTTAATATTTCATTCTAACCGGATATAACCTACAGGGGTTGGCAGCCAGTGGTTTTTTAACTGCTTCCTTGAATAAATTATTCTTTTCCAGATCGCATTCTATCCATGAGCCTTATGTTAGTCATCATTTCAGCATCTCTCAAAATGGACAGTTGTTCAAATGTGGATTTAATTATAATTTTTTGGCTGCCTAGATCTGGCACTTGATAACCAGTTGATACAATTTTAAAAAAGAAAGCAAAAACAAAGTTAATGACCATTTTAAATCTCCTTTTAAGGTTTCAAACTTTGAACATACCTGAGGATTAAATCTAGAATTATCAAACTGTTTAATCCAGGAGGAAGTCCTCAAGTCTTGTTCTTCAGTCTTGACATGGTATCCTAAAGAGAAGTTTTAGTTTAAGTAACTTTGTACAAACTTGATCTGAAATGACAAAATTAGCCTAATGCTTAAAAATGAAAGTAAATTTATGTTGACATTTTATTTAAAAACATATTAACTCTTTAGATACTCATTTGTGTACTTTCACTTTCACTATATGCCTTTCCCTCTCAAAAACAAGTCACCAGCTCATAATCTATTATGCTAATTCTTTCAATTCTCTCAAAGATTGCCTTCATTCATTCATTCGCTAGTCAAGTGAAGCAGTGAGATGGAGAAGGAACAAAGAAATATGTAACTGTTCATGATCAATTAGTTATAAACACCACACCACACTCAGACTAGCCTCAAAGACTGTCTTTATATAATGGGTTTTGGGTTAGATGCTGGAAGATCTAGAATCAAATTCTATGGCCACCTATTTATTGTATATGTAAAACCAATGCAATAATTCTCTCTAAAAATGGTGTATTTTTCCACATAGAATAGAAGCAGGTAATAAGCAAAGAATTTGAGATCAGATGGTCAATTTCCAATATATCAAATTCCAATACCACTGACTAATATCTATGTGAAGTGTGGGCAAGTTAAATTAATTTCACTAAGTCTTATTTCCTTTACCTGTAAAATCGGAGTAAATTTTACCTACAATTATTTTAAGAATTAAGTGAAATAACCAGGCATGGTGGCTTACACCTGTAATCCCAGCATTCTGGGAAGCAGAGGCAGGAGGATCACTCAAGCTCAAAAGTTGGAGATCAGCCTGGGAAACATAGTTGAGACCTCATCTCTACAAAAAGTCAAAAAAGGGCAGCCCCCTGGCACCAAGCAACCTGAAAGTACCCCAGCCCAGAAGCTAAAAAGTCAAAAAATTAGCCAGGTTTGGTGGCATGCAACTGTAGTCCCAGCTACTTGGAAGCTGAGACAGGAAGACTGCTTGAGCCCTGGAGGTTGGGACTACAGTGAGCCGTGTTTGTGCTACTGCATTCCAGCCTGGGCAACAACGTGAGACTATCTCAAAAAAAATTATTTAAGTGAAATGGATGTCAAGCTCCTGGTACACAGTTGATAATTATGTAGGATCAAACACAATTATTATATAGGCATTCAATTTTAACACAGTACTATCTTTTCCGCAGTCCTCCTCAGGCTTTTTGGGATACAAACATTTTCTCTAAAGTCACAAAGAAGAAAACACTATGTGGCATGCCTAACATTACCACAAGTCGACTCTCTCTTCCTAATACTTTCTTTTCAAGTTGAGAAAGAATAGCCTCAATCAGAAAGAAACAGTTCAAAACTTGTTTTTCTTCTCATAAAAGGAAAAAGGGTTGATTGTTCAAAGTTAGCTGACCATTTAAAGCACCAAAACACTCCTTCCACTGTGATCAACCTGCCTGTAAAAGGGAAATACTACTAACTGGCTTGCAACAGCAATGGTAGAATGATGCCAGTGAACACATTTGTCAATCCCAGGTAATTCATTTTGAGTTCTTCTGCTTCCATCTTACATGGTATGTCAGAATTGCGGTTTTTTTGGTCAACCTTCTTAACGCATTTAAAGATGTGTAATGAACATGCCTTACTCATAATCTCTAACCTAAATAAGGATTATTGAGCCATTAAGTTAGGCAACATATGTTACTTTTTAGAAATTGACAATTTATGTTTCTTACCACATTCCACTGGTTTATCATAGCGATACAACTGCCTAACCTCAAGGTTACTGCTATGGCAGCTGCTGGGATCCTGGAGAGAGCTTCTTTCACCACTGCAGTCTGTGCTTTGTATTTGCCTTTGTAAACAAGTGGAATAGTGCAACCCTGCCATAGATAGCATGCCCTGAATAGCTTCTTCCTCTGTGCTCGTCGAGGTAGGACATTCCCTAAAGAGGAGATGATCCAAAACACAAGAGTCTAGTTTTTCCGATGACAGTTTTGGTAAAATTTAAAACTAAAAAAAATGTCATAGTATTTATCTTACAGTATAATAAGACTACTACTATCAGCAAGCCTACCTTTTAACTGGAATTTCACTTCTAGATGGCTTCTGGCTCTTTTGAAGGAAGTTCCTCATCACATTCGATTCCTCCTTAAAGTTGGATGTTATTTCTTGTTTCTTTTCATCACCTGAACTTTCAGACTCTTCAGTGGTAAAATTATTTTTCTGAGATAATAATTACATGGAAACAAAGCTACATAAGAAATTGACCACATCTGTACAAATTAATCCAAAAAGATTTTATACATCTAGGGAAAGTCAGAAACTTAATTATCATGGAATTATTTCTGTATTTCACATGAGAAAAAATCAAAATATTAACTACATGAATATATTACCTTGATTTAAAAAATCCACAGTACAAGCTTTCTTTAAGGTAAAATAAAATCTATGAGAAATATGAAACAAGAATAGTAAAAGCAGAAGAGTCTTTCCCTCCACCCTTTCCAAAATCAGACAAAAGCTGTATTTCTCAAATGTGAGTGGTCACATGATGGTGTGTGTACAGTGACCACCACATGAAGACCCTGTGCTACGGTAAGTCAGGAGACAAGCTTTGGGAAAAGCTCTCATTTGCCTTCCTTCCAGGAGAAGTTACATGGGTGCTCATCTTTCGATCAAATAACGTACAAGCCACGGGGTCTCAGGCGTACCAGTGCAGTGCACTCGGGTCCGGAGTCTTCTGACTCAGAAATATCAGAATATCCTGATGGTCTACTCCTGAGTTCTGATTTCACATGTGTAAAAAACCCTGAAAAAGAATGAAAGGTTGAGAGAAAAAGAGAAAGTCATTCGACTATGGTGAACAAGGTGACAAGGTGATATTTAAAGTCCATCCAGCTTTGTGATGTCTCTCAATCTCTCTTGTTCTATCCTTCTTTTTTTCACTTTTATTTTCTTCATTTCTTTCTCCTCTCAAGGTCTTTCTCCCTAATTGGCCAAGATACAGACTGAAGTATATTCTCAAATATAAGTGTGGTATTTACTAAACATAATTGTATATTCCTTATATTGATAGCTAAAAAATGCTGAAACGAAATAGCTACTAGATGCTTTTCACGTTTCTCCTTTTGCATTAGTTATATCATTAGAAAACAAAAAGATAACTTTCCCAAATGTAAAAAGCATTCATGTAGAGTGAATTCAACAAGCTTATAAACTGGGCTTTCTCTTTCATGAGGCACTGCCATACAGCAGTGGTTTGATGGATTCCTGTTGACTAGCACCTTTTTCCTGGCATGTGTGCATAGGCAGAATCACCAACTACAGCAGTGCCAGTTTTACCCAGATTAGCAGGAACTGGGGTGTTCAACATAGATTAAATAATGTTAGTTAATCTGAAACATTTACTTGTCAAGTATCAAAATATTTATTTGAACTACTTTTTAAAATAAAAAGGAATACAGAGATCCTGAAATATGTTGAGAAATTAAAGCTTAATTCAAAGAAAAAAAGATCTTAAGGAGAAGGAGGTGTTACCATTTTGCCACACTGACGATAACCAATTAATAACCCAGTAGAGGCCTTCTTGTCAACAGGTAATCAATTAAAACCACAATACGTAGATTACTAACAGCTTCAGATTAGCCAATCATATATATTTCCTAATTCTGAAAACCATCTACATGGTCTGAAATTATATATAAATTAAACTGGAAACTTTTATTTTGGGGAGTAGAAGCCTATAACATGCATGAGCTTTCATGTGACTCTGTAAAAGCTGACTAGAGCAGCACATCTCTAACCCACATGCATCCCCTCACTAAGAATACCGTCCCTGGCCACTACACCTCACTGGGCATTCACGTTCAGCACTTCTGTGATGGGTGAACTACTCAGACATACTTCAGATTTTTCAAGACAGTTTTAGGGACACAAAAGTTTTCTGCTATTATAAACTTAAGAACTTGAAAAGTAGCAAGTTATTTTACATATTATCACATTAGTAATGAAACTATCTTTAAAATAACCATTAAAACAAACATACTGTTCAGTGGTTTCTGAGATTCTTCATTTTCCACCCCCTCTATTCCTGAACTCTCTTCTATCTTCATTTTTGCCTTTTTTGTCCTTCTTTTATCCTCTTCATTTTCACTATCTGCTGTATAAAGACTCTGATCTGTGAAGGGCTGTCTTTCATCTCTGTATCATGAAGGAAAAATAACCAAGTTAGAATATAGTGCAAGACTCTGTAGCCAAATAGTATTTATTCCCCTCTCCCTTAATTTACAAAAAGTAGAGAATTGAGACACTGTCCCCATAGTTCAATCAACCGTGTAACAGTATGCAGTAGGGATCTAAGGTTTGTTTTATGTTTGTTTTTCTTTTTTGAGACAGGGTCTGCTCTGTTAGCCCTGGTTGGAGTGCGGTGGCACAATCATAGTTCACTGTAACTTTGAATTCCTGGGCTCAAGTGATCCTCTCACCTCAACTCTCATGTAACCAGGACTACAGGCATGTCCACCACACCCAGCTAATTTATTTTTATTTTTTTGTAGAGATGGAGTCTTGCTAAGTTGTCCAGGCTAGTTTTGAACTCCTGGCCTCAAGAGATCCTCCCACACTGGCCTCCCAAATCAACCTGGGATTACAGATGTGAGCTACTGAGCTCACTACAGGTTAAACAGGGGTCCCCAACCCCTGGGCCATACATTGGCACTAGTCCGTGGCTTGTTAGGAACTGGGCTACACAGCAGGAGGTGAGTGGTGGGTGAGTAAACATTACCACCTGAGCTCCACCTCCCGTCAGATCAGTGGCAGCATTAGATTGTCATAGGAACATGAACCATATTGTGAACTACACATGTCCAAGAATTACACACTCCTTACAAGAATCTAATGCCTGATGATCTGAGGTAGAAGAGTTTAATCCCAAAACCATCCCCTGGCTGTGAAAAAATTGTCTTCCACAAAACCAGTCCTTTGTGCCAAAAAGGCAAAGGACCCCTGGGTTAAATGAACAAAGGGAACCCAATGAAAATTAATCTATTTGATACTCTGTTTTACTTTACATACTTAATTATTCTTCCATTTGTCAACAGTAATCGTAGATCATTATCTTTCGCTCTCCATTCAGGTACTGTGGAAGATGGCTGGAGATGTTTGTTGAATTTTCCATTCAGTTTAGAGCTCAAGATGTCCTGAAGGTATAAAAGCAGAACTTACTTCCCATCCACCCTCAGGTAGCCCTGCTTGACTGAGGGAATACAGTATACCACCACCACTGCTGCCAATGGCCCTGCCTCTCAAAGATACAGGACAGCCACCTGGGCTTGGGGATATGCAGCAGTATGGCACTCCAGAGTTCCCACAGCCAAAGCAAGAGTATAGCTCATCTTTCTGGAGGGCTATTAACTATGAAATACATTTTAGAAAGTAAAACATAAAATATGCATAAAGCGAATTCAAAGAAATTTCGTTCTTGCAGAAAGCTGAAAAACGAGCAGCACTGCCTCAGGGTATTTTATATCTCTTCCCCTTGCTTCTTCCTGCTAAAGTGCTAGCTACTGGTGCCTTTCCATTCACCCATCCTCCACCTACAGTAAGCAACTTACAGGCCACCACATAGCTATCACTAGGAACAAAGGCCACCATGCAACATAAAGATAGTAGCTGGGTCTTAAGGCATGAAAAAGATTTCCTTTTCACAGTGATTTTCCCCTTAATAATAAATAGAACCTTTCATAATAAACTTAATCTTCTCTGATTACAGTTTAGAACAACATAATATAATTACATACATTTAAAATATTTAAAGTGTGTGTGTGTGTGTGTGTGTGTGTGTGTGTAATCTTTTTTTAAAGCCAGGATCTAGCTACGTTGGCCTTAAACTCCTGGGCTCAAGTGATCCTCCTGCCTTAGCCTCCCTAGTAGCTGAGACTATAGGCCGACACCACAGCACCTGGTTCTTCAATCTTATTCATTTAAAATTGTTGCTTATCCACTACTTGGGATATAAAATTATGGATGATGCAGAGCTCAATACAAAGTCATTGCCATGTTCTTCAAAGGCGCTACACAGATTTCATTACTGCCTCCCATTCTCCCCTTTGTCCAGCAGGCCAGCACTTCACAAAGTTCAGTGAGTTTCTTCTGATAGTCTCCCAGTCTAACAGTCCTCCAGGCTGACTGTGGGATCAAGTAGAGGCTTTCTGCATTTGCTCTTCCCTCTGCCTGTAATGCTGTTCCTCCAATCACCTTATAACCATCTGACTTCCTCCTATTTGTTATTCAGCTGTCAGTTCAAACCTGAGAGGTTCTCTGACCACCTGAGCTAAAGCAGCCAGCTCTACCTCATCCCCCTTTATTCTGTTGTTCTATTGTTTTGCTTTTTTAAAATAACACTTAATAATCTGAAATTTATTATTTTAATATATGTCTCTGTCTCCCCATCCTTCTTGAAGAAGGATGGAAGCTTCATGAGGGGCAGAGACTTAAGTTTTGCTCACCATCTTCCCAGAGCCTAGCAGAGGAAGTGGTACTTGCTAAAGACTCAGTAAACTTATCAGCAATCGAATGAGGTCTGTTCATTCAAATGCTACACTAAAAGCTAGAAAAATTAAGCACCACTCCCTGTCACAGGCAAAATTACTGGTTGATCCCGACAATGCTGCAGCAAAGATTAGGTACCAACAATAGTCAGATTATTCTCTTGTTATTATCCCTTTAAAGAACTTTAAAGAACCAAGTTATTTTTGTTGTCATGAAACATAATACTTGCCTCTTCCCATGGACACATCTCTAATCTTTTGAGGACTTCCCTTGTGTGGAGCTCTAGAATGTCTAGGTTAGAAGGAGTTCGGACATTATGATCTCGAAGTTTCCTCATCTTTCTTCGGGAATGGTATGGGGAAGTTGCTTCATTTGAGGATCGTGAAACTGGACACACAGGAGGAATTCCCTGAGATTTAACTGGTTTGCCATTTTCCTCCTTTAAGAATTAAAATCAGAGTATTTTTATGAGACAGCTATTACATACATACCTAACTAAATAATCATCCATAAAAATATTTTAGAAAGCAAAAACCATTCAGTTAAACCATATAAACAACAAAAAAAAGACAGGACATCCTAAGCTTCAAACAGTTTTGGTGAGATCTTTATTCCCTTCTCTCTGCAACATAATATACTGTGAACAGTATTTTATTATATTTATTCGTTTTTGAGATAGGGTCTTGCTCTTGTCGCCCAGGCTGGGGTGTGGAGTGTAGTGGTGCAATCTCGCCTCACTGCAATCTCCACCTCCTGGGCTCAGGCAATCCTCCTACTTTAGCCTCCCAAGTAGCTGGGACTACAGGCGCATGCCACTGCACCCAGCTTATTTTTTTATTTGTTTTAGAGAGAGGGATTTGCCAAGTTGCCCAGGCTGGTGTAGAGCTCCTGACTTCATGCAACCCACCTGCCTCGGCCTCCGAAAGTGCTGGGACTACAGGTGTTAGCCACTGCACCTCACCTGGATTTTCAATCTTCTTAAAGGGTGTGTTGCATTCCACTGTATAGATACAGCTTAATTTTCTGACCTAACACTTACTGGTAGCCATTTAAGTTGCTGTTCTTTCCAACAACAAACATTCTTTTCACATATATGTTTGTATAAATCAATAATTACTTTTTAAACCAAAATTATACATCTACGTAATTTAAAACTTAAATATTCTATAAGCATATCATGAAAAGTTATGCTTTTCCTCTTCCCCATCCCTGACTCCCATTCTCCAGAGGCAACCCCTTGCTACATTTTTTTTTTTTACTGTGGTAACAATAAACATAAAATCTGCCATTTTAACCATTTGTAAGTGTATGGTTTAGTGGCATTAAGTAGAGTCACATTCTTGTGCAGCCATCACTGCCATCCATCTCCAGAACCTTCTCATCTGCACAAACTGAAACTGTACCCAGTACACAATAATTTCTCATTCTCCCCTCCCGCCAAACCCCTAGCAACTACTATTCTTCTTGTATTCTCTATGAATTTGACACTTATAGGAACCTCATATAAGTGGAATTTTATAAAATTTGTCCTTTGGTGACTGGCTTATTTCACTTAGCAAAAATCTTCAAGGTTCATCCATGCTGTAGTATGTGTCAGCATCTCTTTCCTTTATAAAGCTGAGTAGTATTCCACTGCATGTACCACACTTGATCTATCCACCTGCTGATGGACACTTCGGTTACTTGGTCTACCTTTTGGCTACTGTGGATAATACTGCTATAAACACAGGTGTACAAATACCTGTTTGAGTCCCTGCTATCAATTCTTTCAGGTATTTAGCCAGGACTTCCAACCCTTCTAAATGGTTTTCCCTCTAGTTATTTGCCTCCAAATTACAAAATGACATGTTTGTACAGTTTTCACCTTCAGATATTACTGAATTCCTATCATGCAAGATGAAGTCTTAATCCTCACACACCTCTCTTAAACATGCATATACCTCCCTTTCCTTCAATATTCAGTAAATTGGACTCAGCAAAAATTATCCACTAGAAGAATGAAAACATTCAAACACATTTGGTAATCCATCAATTTTCTATTTTTCTCTGGAGACATCCTTCCTGGATAGGACTGCCAGATAAACTATAAGATACCCAGTTAAACTTGAACTTCAGGTCATAACAAATATGGATCCTTTCATTCTCCTGACCCATCCTGGACTGGCTGCTCTCTGGGCCAGTCTAATTATTCTTCCAAGTGTATTTTATCACTTTAAATTTGTAATATTGATTTAGAGTTGACTGACATTTTCAGAGGTGGCACTCTCATTTATTTAACTATTGTTTTACTTCTGTAAGTCAAGATTTATAGTTTTTTTCATATAGAATCATAACTTTTATAGTAAGTTTATTCTTTATTTTTTTAATTGTATTTTAGGTTTTCGGGCACATGTGAAGAACATGTAAGATTGTTGCATAGGCACACACATGGCAGTGTGATTTGCTGCCTTTCTCCCCATCACCTATCTGGCATTTCTCCCCATGCTCTCTCTCCCCTAGTTCCCTCCAACAAACCCCAGTGTGTGATGCTCCCCTCCCTGCATCCATGTGTTCTCGTTGTTCAACAACCACCTATGAGTGAGAACATATGGTGTTTGATTTTCTGTTCTTGTGTCAGTTTGCTGAGAATGATGGTTTCTAGATTCATCCATGTCCCTACAAAGGACATGAACTCATAGTTTTTTATAGGGCTGCATAGTATTCCATGGTGTATAGTGCCACATTTTCCCTGTCCAGTCTATCATCAATGGGCATTTGGGTTGGTTCCAGGTCATTGCTATTATAAGCAGTGCTGCTATGAGCATTCCTGTGCATTTGTCCTTATAGTAGAATGATTTATAATCCTTTGGATATATACCCAGTAATGGGATTGCTGGGTCAAATGGAATTTCTTTTTCTAGGTCCTTGAGGAATCGCCACACTATCTTCCACAATGGTTGAACTAATTTACACTCCCACCAAAAGTGTAAAAGTGTTCCTATTTCTCCACATCCTCTCCAGCATCTGTTGTCTTCAGACTTTTTAATGATCGCCACTCTAATTGGCATGAACTGGTATCTCAATGTAGTTTTGATTTGCATTTCTCTAATGATCAGTGATGATGAGCATTTTTTCATATGTTTGTTGGCCTCATGTATGTCTACTTTTGTAAAGTGTCTGTTCATATCCTTCGCCCACTTTTGAATGGACTTTTTTCTTGTAAATCTGTTTTAGTTCTTTGTAATTCTGGGTATTAGCCCTTTGTCAGATGGGTAGATCACAAAAATTTTTTCCCATTCTGGTGATTGCCGATTCACTCTAATGACTGTTTCTTTTGCTGTGCAGAAGCTGTGAGTTTGATTAGGTCCCATTTGTCTATTTTGGCTTTTGTTGCCAATGCTTTTGGTGTTTTGGTCATCAAGTCCTTGCCTATGCCTGTGTTCTGAATGGTTTTGCCTAGATTTTCTTCTAGGGTTTTTATGGTGTTAGGTCTTATGTTTAAGTCAGTAATCCATCTGGAGTTAATTTTAGTGTAAAGTGTCAGGAAGGGGTCCGGTTTCTGCTTTCTGCACATGGCTAGCCAGTTTTCCCAACACCATTTATTAAACAGGGAATCTTTCCCCATTGCTTTTGTCATGTTTGTCAAAGATTAGATGGCTGTAGATGTGTGGTGTTGCCTCTGAGGCCTCTGTTTTGTTCCATTGGTTTATATCTCTGTTTTGGTAACAGTACCATGCTGTTTTGATTACTGTAGCCTTGTAGTATAGTTTGAAATCCGGTAGCGTGATGCCTCCAGCTTTGTTCTTTTTGCTTAGAATTTACTTGGCTATGCAAACTCTCTTTTGGTTCCATATGAAGTTTAAGGTGGTTTTTTCCAGTTCTGTGAAGAAGGTCATTGGTAGCTTGATGGGGATAGCGTTGAATCTGTAAATTACTTTGGGCAGTCTGGGCATTTTCACGATATTGATTCTCCTTAACCATGAGCATGGAATGTTTCTCCATCTGTTTGTATCCTCTCTTATTTCATTGAGAAGGGGCTTGCAGTTCTCCTTAAAGAAGTCCTTTACGTTCCTTGTTAGTTGTATTCCTAGGTATTTTATTCTCTTTGTAGTAATTGTCAGTGGCAGTTCATTCTTGATTTGGCTCTCTTTAAGTCTGTTGCTGGTGTATAGGAATGCTTGTCATTTTTGCACATTGATTTTGTATCCTGAGACTTTGCTGAAGTTGCTTATCAGTTTCAGGAGATTTTGGGCTGAGACAATGGGGTCTTCTAAATATACAGTCATATCATCTGCAAATATAGACAATTTGACTTCCTCCTTTCCTAATTGAATACCCTTTATTTCTTTTTCTTGCCTGATTGCTCTAGCTACAACTTCCAATACTATATTGAATAAGAGTGGTGAGAGAGGGCATCCTTGTCTAGTGCCAGATTTCAAAGGGAATGCTTCCAGTTTTTGTCCATTCCGTATAATATTGGCTGTTGGCTTGTCATAATAGCTTTTATTATTTTGAGAGATGTTCCATCAATACCTAGTTTATTGAGGGTTTTTAGCATAAAGGGCTGTTGAATTTTGTCAAGGGCCTTCTCTGCATCTATTGAGATAATCGCGTGGTTTTTGTTTTTGGTTCTGTTTATGTGGTGAATTACGTTTACAGACTTGCGTATGTTAGACCAGCCTTGCATCTCCGGGATGAAGCCTACTTGATCATGTTGGATAAGCTTTTTATCCAAGTGCTGTTGCAATTGGTTTGCCAGTATTTTATTGAAGACTTTTGCATCTATGTTCATCATGGATATTGGCCTCAAGTTTTCTTTTTTTGTTGAGTCTCTGCCGGGTTTTGGTATCAGGATGATGTTGGTCTCATAAAATGATTTGGAAAGGATTCCCTCTTTTTGGATTGTTTGGAATAGTTTCAGAAGGAATGGTACCAGCTCCTCTTTGTATGTCTGGTAGAGTTCGGCTGTGAACCTGTCTGGACCTGGGCTTTTTTTGGGTGGTAGGCTCTTAACTGCTGCCTCAACTTCAGCCCTTGTTATTGGTCTAGTCAAGGTATCAACTTCTTCCTGGTTTAGGCTTGGGAGGATGCAAGTGCCCAGGAATTTATCCATTTCTTCCAGGTTTTCTAGTTTATGTGCATAGAGTTGTTTGTGATAATCTCTGATGACGGTTTGTATTTCTGTGGAATCTGTGGTGATATCCCCTTTATCATTTTTTATTGCATCTATTTGATTATTCTCTCTTTTCTTATTAATCTGGCTAGTGGTCTATTTTGTTGATCTTTTCGAAAAACCAGCTCCTGGATTTATTTTTTGAAGGGTTTTTTGTGTCTCTGTCTCCTTCAGTTCTGCTCTCATCTTAGTTCTATTTCTTGTCTTCTGCTAGCTTTTAAGTTTTTTTGATCTTGCTCCTGTAGCTCTTTCAATTTTGACGATAGGGTGTCGATTTTAGATCTTTCCTTGCTTCTCATGTGGGCATTTATTGCTATATATTTTCCTCTAGACATCGCTTTAAATGTGTCCCAGAGATTCTGGTATGTTGTGTCTTCATCCTTGTTGTTTTCGAAGAACCTCTTTATTTCTGCCTTCATTTCATTGTTTATCCAGTCAACATTCAAGAGCCAGTTGTTCAGCTTCCATGAAGCTGTGCAGTTCTGAGTAGTTTCTGAATTCTGAGTTCTAACTTGATTGCACTGTGGTCTGAGAGACTGTTTGTTATGATTACCATTTTTTTTGCATTTGCTGAGGAGTGATTTACTTCCAATTATCTGGTCAATTTTAGAGTAGGTGTGATGTGGTGCTGAGAAGAATGTATATTCTGTGGATTTGGGGTGGGGAGTTCTGTAAATGTCTATTAGGTTTGCTTGGTCCAGGTCTGAGTTCAAGTCCTGATATCCTTGTTAATTTTTTGTCTCGTTGATCTGTCTAATATTGGCAATGGGGTGTTAAAGTCTCCCACTATTATTGTGTGGGAGTCTAAGTCTCTTTGTAAGTCATTAAGAACTTGCTCTATGTATCTGGGTGCTCCTGTATTGGGTGCGTATATATTTAGGATCGTTAGCCCTTCTTGTTGAATCAATCCTTTTACCATTATGTAATGACCTTCTTTGTCTCTTCTGATCTTTGTTGGTTTAAAATCTATTTGCGGTGGCTCAAGCCTGTAATCCCAGCACTTTGGGAGGCCGAGGCGGGTGGATCACGAGGTCAAGAGATCGAGACCATCCTGGTCAACATGGTGAAACCCCGTCTCTACTAAAAATACAAAAAATTAGCTGGGCATGGTGGCGCGTGCCTGTAATCCCAGCGACTCAGGAGGCTGGGGCAGGAGAATTGCCTGAAACCGGGAGGCGGAGGTTGCGGTGAGCCGAGATCGCGCCATTGCACTCCAGCCTGGGTAACAAGAGCGAAACTCCGTCTCAAAAAATAAAAATAAATAAAAAAAAATAAAATCTATTTGATATTATCAGAGACGAGAATTACAACTCCTGCTTTTTTCTGCTCTCCATTTGCTTGGTAAATCTCCCTCCGTCCCTTTATTTTGAGCCTTTGTGTATCCTTGCATGTGAGATGGGTTTCCTGGATACAGCACACCGATGGGTTTTGGCTTTTTATCCAATTTGCCAGTCTGTGTCTTTTCATTGGGGCCTTTAGCCCATTTACATTTAGGGTTAATATTGTTATGTGTGAATTTGATCCTGCCATTTTGATGCCAGTTGGCTATTTTGGCCATTAGTTGATGCAGTTTCTTCATTTTGTCGATGCTCTTTACCATTTGGTATGTTATCGGAGTGGCTGGTACTGGTTGTTACTTTCTATGTTTAGTGCTTCTATCAGGCGCTCTTGTAAAGCGGGCCTGGTGGTGGTGAAATCTCTCAGTAATTGCTCGTTCATAAAGGATTTTATTTCTCCTTCACTTATGAAGCTTAGTTTGGCTGGATATGAAATTCTGGGTTGAATGTTCTTTTCCTTAAGGATGTTGAATATTGGCCCTCACTCTCTTCTGGCTTGTAGGGTTTCTGCTGAGAGATCTGCTGTGAGTCTCATGGGCTTCCCTTTGTGGGTAACCCCACCTTTCTCTCTGACTGCCCTTAGCATTTACTCCTTCATTTCAACCCTGGTGAATCTGACAGTTATGTGCCTTGGGGCTGCTCTTCTTGAGGAATATCTTTGTGGTGTTCTCTGTATTTCCTGGACTTGAATGTTGGCCTACCTCACTAGGTTGGGGAAGTTCTCCTGGATAATATCCTGAAGAGTGTTTTCCACCTGGAAAACACTTTCCCCCCATCATATTCAGGTACACCAATCAAATGTAGATTAGGTCTTTTCACATAATCCCATATTCCTTGGAGGCTTTGTTCATTTCTTTTCACTCTTTTTTCTCTAATATTGCCTTCTGATTTTATTTCATTGAGTTGATCTTCAATCTCTGATATCCTTTCTTCTGCTTCGTTGATTCGGCTATTGAAACTTGTATATGCTTTGCAAAGTTCTTGTGTTGTGTTTTTCAGCTCCATCAAGTTATTTATGTTCTTCTCTAAGCTGGTTATTCTAGTTAGCATTTTGTCAAATCTTTTTTCAGTGTTCTTAGTTTTTTTGCATTGGGTTAGAACATGTTCTTTTAGCTCAGAGAAGTTTCTTGTTACCCACCTTCTGAAGCCTATTTCTGTCAATTCATCATACTCATTCTCCATCCAGACTTGTTCCCTTGCTGGTGAGGAGATGTGATCCCTTGTAGGAGGAGAGGCATTCTTGTTTTTGGTGTTTTCATCCTTTTTGCACTGGTTTCTTCCCATCCTTGTGGATTTATCCACCTGTCTTTGTAGTTGTCAACTTTCTGATTGGATCTCTGAGTGGATGTCCAGTTTGTTGATAATGAAGTTATTTCTTTCTGTTTCTTAGTTTACCTTCTAACAGTCAGGTGCCTCTGCTGTAGGACTGCTGAGGTCCACTCCAGGCCCTCCTTGCCTGGGGATCACCTGCTGCGGCTGCTGAACAGTAAGTGTTGCTGCCAGTTTCTTCTGCTATCTTTGTCCCAGAAGGATACCCGCCAGACATCAGTCTGAGCTCTCCTTTATGAGTTGACTCTTTGGATATACTGGGGTCAGGGAGCAGCTTGAGGAGACACTCTGTCCTTTATAGGAGCTCAAGTGCTGAGCTGTGAGCTCCGTTGTTCATTTAGAGCTGCTGGGCTGGTATGTTTAAGTCTACAGCAGAACTCATCAACGCCTTTTTTTTTTTTTTCCCCCAGGTGCTCTGTCCCGGGGAGTCAGGGCTTTATTTATAAGCTTCTGTCATGCTGCTGCCTTTTTTCAGGGCTGCTCTGTCCAGTGAGGAGGCAGCCTAGTCACAGTCTGCCTGCAGAGGCTTTGCTGAGCTGCTGTGGGGTGCACGCAGCTGCCGTGTGAACTTCCCTGCTGTCCTGTTTATATGGGTATAGTTAGAACTGCCTCGGCAATGGCGGCTCACCTCTGTAATGGCAGACTGTCTCTGTAATGGCAGGCTGCCTCAGCAATGGTGGACTACCTCTGTAGTGGTGGACTGCCTTGGTAATGGCAAACGCCCCTCCCACACAGAGCTGGACCATCCTGGGTTCAGCTGTGCTTGCTGTGAAACTCTCAATCCAGAGCGTTTCAGATTGCTGTTTTTTTGTGGGGGTGGGACCAGCCAAGCCTGATCACCTGGCTCCCTGCCTCAGACCCCTTTTTATTTTTATTTTTTTCAGTTGAACGGGCAACTCTTGTCTCCCAGGTGTTCCAGTCACCTGTTGAAAAGGTGCCAGGATCTGTGTGATTTCCCATGCGGCGACCCACTGCACTGGCTGAAACAGCCGTGCAGAGATTCGTGGCACTTTTTTGCCTGGGACTCTCCTGGCCTGGCTCCCTGTTTCAGTCCCTTTTTTATCAGTTGAAAGGGCGACTCTGCCTCCCAGGAGCTCCAATCGCCAGCAAAAATGGCGCCCAGACCCGTGTATTTTGTGCAGAGACACGCTGTGCTGGCGAAAACAGCCGCGCTGGCGACCCATGGGGCTCCTCCGCCTGGGAATCTCCTGGTCTGTGGGCAATAAAAATCCTGTGGTGGCTCACACCTGTAATCCCAGGACTTAGGAATCTGAGGTGGGCTGATCACCTGAGGTCAGGAGTTCAAGATCAGCCTGACCAATATGGTGAAACCCCATCTTTAAATTAAAAAAAAAAAAAAAAAAAAAAAAATCCGTCTGGAAATGTGTCCACTCACCCTCCGCGCTTTCGCTGGAAGCTGCAATCCTGAGCCGCTCCTAATTGGCCATATTAGTAAGTTTATTCTTAGTTTTGGTTATCATGCATGAGATTTATATATGTATAAACTTTCATACATATTTAAGATCAGATATGACTTTTGATACTAAATCAATTTAAATGTGATTACTATAACACTTTAAAAACAACATATTTTTCTACTATATCTGAACACATTTAGAATTACACACACTATTCTAACCATGGATATTACACCAGCATTTGAATATTTTGTAAATGTATACCTCTTTCCATTCTCCAAACACAGCCCTATTATAAGTTATTAAATCATCAGTTGGCCTCCATTCCTTCACCTAATTTCCTCTCAATTTAAGTTAGACACTAACAGAACCACGTTCTTGAATAATTACTTTAAAACACTCTTTCTTAAACACTGAGAATAGCTCTTAATTAAAAAATTAAAATACCTAATTAGATTTTATGAACTTTTATGAAAGGGCATTTACCGAACCATCTCCTTGCCCCATTTCACTATCATCCCTCTCTCCACCCCAGCTTCCCTAGCTTGACTCACCTTACATTTCTTCTCTTGTTCTAATTACTTAAATATGTATTCATCTCTGGGTAGCTGAAATTAACTAGATCTGAAAGTCTACTGTTTATTCTCCGTATTTTTTATTTTTTTTAAGTATACTAAAGCAACCTGATAAACTGTTTCCTTAATCAGAATACAATATTATAAATTTCTCTCTAGGACTTTAGAAGCCTGAAAACCTGAGAAACCTCCAAAGACTCTGCTCATTATATTTCTTCTAGGTATGTATGGGTTTTCAGATATTTGTAGGGTGAGAATAGATTCATTTGCTTCTCGAAGCAGGTAGTAATCAAGAATTTACATGACAGTTTCTGCTCTTACCTCTATTGCTCGAATTACTTTAGAAAGTTCTTTAATAAGGTGTCCAGGTCTAACGTTGTCTGGAATTTCAAAGGCATGTTCAGATACGAGCTGTATTTGGATTAACAAAAATAAGAAAACCAAAGTTACTCATACTTTAATATGTAAAAACAAATTTACTAAACCAATTTTTAGATTCTCTTGACTTTATAGACATCATTTTCAAACACTAGTAAGCCAGGGTTCAGAGTTTATGTAGCTGGTGTAATGCCTTCTAAACTTTATAGACATCATTTTCAAACACTAGTAAGCCAGGGTTCAGAGTTTATGTAGCTGGTGTAATGCCTTCTAAGGAGATTCTCATTAATATATAAAATCCTCTTAGATTGTGTTAAAAACAGACTTGTCTCACAGTGAATTGTGCTTTATATTGAGTAGTAACCTTGTACTCTACTCCTCAAAGCCTACTGTAATTCTAACTACTACTACTTATTGGTAAAGTAACAAATTAAGCTTAACATTTAATTCATAATGCATAATGCATAAGGATTTTTAAGGAGAACACAGGCATTAACATAATCCTAGTTTCTCTTACAAAATTTAATTTGAATAAATCTTTGTAGTTTTCTTTTTTCTTTTAATAGTCAAACGTAAAAGAGATAAAAGAGCCCATCAACAGGAAAGGGGAAGGCTGGGCACGGTGACTCATGCCTATAATCCCAGCCCTTTGGAGGCTGATGTGGGTGAATCACCTGAGGTCAGGAGTTGGAGACCAGCCTGCTGGCCAGTAGTAGAGATGGTGAAACCTGTCTCTACTAAAAATATAAAAATTAGTCGGGCATAGTGGTACACACCTATAATCCCAGCTACTGGTGAGGCTGAGACAGGAGAATTGTTTGAACCCAGGAGGCAGAGGCTGCAGTGAGCCAAGATCTCGCTATTGCACTCCACCCTGGGTGACAGAGCAATACTCCATCTCAAAAAAAAAAAAAAAAAAAAAAAACGGAAAGTGGAATTAATTGGTGGGTTACCATATCTACTGAATTGCAAACTAATGCCATTATTATGTCTATTTTCTAATTTTAATCTCTAGATCTAAGAATAATTTGGTTTTTTTAGACACTCTCAACATGCTAGTTTCTGCTTCTGCTTTATATCTTCTATTTGGTTTTAGCATCATTTATTAAAACAAACTAAAACAAAAGTAATATAATCTTCTAATGCTGTGCTCTGTTACTATTAAGTACATTACAAGCATTAAGTCATTTAAACCTTTAATTACCACTATGACATGGATACTACTATTATTCCCATTTTACAATCGACAGAACTAAGGCACAGAAGTCAGGTGATTTGCCCAAAGTCATGAAGCTAGTTTATTAGTAGCAAAGCTGAGCTTTGATTCCAAACATCTACTCCAGAATCCATGCTCTTAATCACTATGCTGAGCTGATTCGCATCTTAAAACAAATTTAATAAGATAGGTAATGTAAATATATTTGTTAAAATGTACTGCGCATGTATTAACAGAATTTATTATTGATAACTAATTTTACTATGCATCAAAATCACCTAAGAAGTTTGTTAAAAATAGAGGTTCAGATCCTAACCCCAAATCTATTAAATAGAATCCTTAGAGGAAGATCCAGGGGTTTTATTTTTATAAAAAGCTCTAGGCTGGGCGCGGTGGGTCATGCCTGTAATCTTAGCACTTTGGGAGGCCGAGGTGGGTGGATCACCTGAGGACAGGAGTTCAAGACCAACCTGGCCAACATGGAGAAACCCCGTCTCTACTAAAAATAACAAATATCAGCCAGGCATGCTGGTGCACACCTGTAATCCCAATTACTCAGGAGACTGAGGTAGGAGAAACGCTTGAAGCTGCAAGGCAGAGGTTGCAGTGAACTGAGATTCAGCTACACGCCAGCCTGGGCAATACAGCAAGATTCTGTCTCAAAAAAAAAAAACAAAAAAAGCTCTAAAGGCAATTCTGATAAAGTCACGAATTTGAGAACCACATGTCTAAAGCCTTCAGTAGGAAATTATACAGCTTTGGCAACATATGCTTTATTTTGTTATTACCTTGTTGAACAGTTTTAAATTTGCTTATGGCTTTCGTTGTCACCTAGACAATAAGGTCTTTCACAGTGGAGGACATATTTTTATTTTCCTGACTGCTTCCATAGTGTTGTGCTCTAGCAGATATGTAGCAATGATAATAAAGTGAAGACAGAGTATAAAATCATTGGTACGGTAACCTATTAATTACTGTCTCCCAGTATTTCTTAAAAGCAAGGTTTTGTTTTTTTTCTTGAGATGGAGTCTCGCTCTGTTGCCCAGTCTAGAGTGCAGTAGTGCAATCTCGGCTCACTGCAACCTCTGCCTCCCAGATTCAAGTGATTCTCCTGCCTAAGCCTCCTGGGTAGCTGGGTCTACAGGCGTGGGCCACCACGCCTGGCTAATTTTTTGTATTTTTAGTAAAGATGGGGTTTCACTATATTGGCCAGGCTGGTCTTAAACTACTGACCTCATGATCCGCCTGCCTTGGCCTCTAAAAGTGCTGGAATTACAGGCGTGAGCCACCATGCCTGACCTAAAAGCAAGATTTTTATGTCAAGGGACATTCAATAAATTAATATGGATGCAGCCAGGTACAGTAGCTCATGACTGAAATCCCAGCACTTTGGGAGGCCAACTTGGGTGGATCACCTGAGATCAGGAGCTCACGACCAGCCTGGCCATCATGGCAAAACCTCATCTCTATCAAAAAATACAAAAATTAGCTGGGCGTGGTGCCGTGCACGTATACAGCTACTTGCGAGGCTAAGGCAGAAGAACTGATTGAACCTGGGAGGTGGAAGTTGCAGTGAGCCAAGATCACACCACTGCAGTCCAGACTGAGCAACAGATCAAGACTCTAAAAAAAAATAGAAGAAATTAATATGGACATGTATTTTCATCAGCTCACATATATATGTATCACTTATTAAAGCATTATGTGCAAAAGTCCATGGAGTTATAATAAAGATGAGAAAGACAGTCCCTGTTCAAGAGCTCACAGACCCAGCTGAAGGAAACACAGATATATTACCTTATAAACATCTGTTTTAAGCCCAGAGGCATTAGAAATACAGCATGGAAGCATAAGGGAAGGAAACACTAACTCCAAATGGAAATCTGGAGGTGGTGGGATTCAAATGCAAACAACTAGCTCATATTTTAGTGAAAATAGAAAGCTCGTGCTTGAAATTTGGACTCTCCTTTCCTTAGTTTTTAAATAAATCCAGCAGAGTGGTAAGGAGCATAGGCTTTAAAATCCCACAGATCTAAGTTTTAAGTCCTAGCTTTACCAGTTCTCTTGGGCAAGTTATTTAACTCTTTGAACCTCAGCTTTCCCTTATGTAAAATGGTGGTACCAATAGCACCCAGACCTCAAACAGTTGGCTTTGCGGACTAAGTGAGATCATGTGTATATAGACTAAGCACAGTGCTCTCAGCACATTATAAGGCTTCAATGTTATTTTTTATTATTCTATATCTACGTTCATTTCTTAGTCAATTTCCTAAATATACTTGAATTACTTTCTTTTCCAGATCAAAGATTAAAGAAATACCTAAATACTATATTCTCAGAAACCAGTACATTTGTATATACTGCATAATAAAATGCAGGTTTATATACAGCATGATTTCTTTTTGAAAACTGAGTCTTGCTCTGTCACCCAGGCTGAAGTGCAATGGCATGATCTTAGCTCACTGCAACTTCCACCTCCCGGGTTAAAACAATTCTCCTGCCTCAGCCTCCCGAGTAGCTGGGATGACAGGCACCTGCCAGTATGCCTGGTTAATGTTTATGTTTTTAGTAGAGGTAGGGTTTTACCATGTTAGTCAGGCTGGTTCCAAACTCCTGACCTCAGGTGATCCACCTGCCTCGGCCTCCCAAAGTACTAGGATTAAAGGCGTGAGCCACCGCCTGGCCATAAAGCATGATTTCTATTCCCTGTACTACTGGCACTCACAAGTGCTGCCAAAATAGCCCAAGGACTCTGTTTTCCTAACCTTGCCACATAAAACACAGTGATTTCACTATTACAACAACTTACTTCTTTTTTCATCCATAATTTTAAAGCAGTATGCAGTGCTTTCACTCCCTGTACTAGGTAAGTTTGAGGCTGGAAACCATCTTCTCTCAGTTCTGTAGGAATGGAAATGGGGGTGGGAAAAAAAAAAACGTTAAAATGTTCTAAAGTTAAAGGGATTGACTTCAGATTTTGAGTAACCACCAAATATAAAACTACAAAACTTCCAAATTAATAAAAAGATTAAAAAGTGAAATATGAAATGATCAATTCAAAAAGACAAAAGAAAGAGAATTACATTAAATGTAATTTATTAAATACTCCAGTTAAAAGAAAGTCCATTTCATTGGATTTAATTTTTTGTGTAGAGATGGGGTCTCAGTATGTTGCCCAGGCTGGTCTCAAACTCCTGGCTTCAAGCAGTCCTCCAGCCTTGGCCTCCCAAAGAGCTAGAATTACAGGCGTGAGCCACTGTATCTGGCCAGATTTTAAAATAAGCTAAATATTCATACATACCATATTTTAAAAAATAGGAAAGTTTCAAATAAAAAGATGGGAAAAAGATACCAAGCTTCCAAAAGAAAGGTGGTGTAACTGTCATTAATATAAAGGGTTATTTCATAATGACCAAGGATTCAGTTCACCAGAAAGACATATATAACCATTTAGAATTTGTGCTCAATAACACAGTATGAAAATATAGAAAGCAGTAACTAGACAGAACTACATGGAGAAATAAACAACTCCACAATCACAGTGGAAGATTTTCAAATATTTCTCTTGGTAAGAGATAGAGGAAATGAACTAAAAAAAAATCAGTAGACATATATTCAATTTGAACAATATAAAACTTGATTAAATGGCCATAAATAGAATATTGTACCCAGCAACTGCAGAATACACATTCTTTTCAAACACACACAGAACACTTAGAAAATTCATCCATTTTCCAGAACCATAAACAAGTCTCATCAAAGTCCAAGACCTAAATCATATATATGTTCATAATGCAGGTAAGCTAAAGAAAGCCTATATGTTTAGAAATTAAGAATGCAGACATTAAGAAATAGACTGCTAACATATGGGTCAAAGAAAAACATTGGAAATCAGATAATATGTTGGTTAAACAATAATAAAAACATATCAAAATGTGTTATATACTATACATGCAGAGAAATGTATAGCTTTAAATACTTATGTTAGACAAGAAGGCTAAAAATTAATGAGCTGAAGACCCACATAAAAGTTTTAATACCAAAAAAACCTGATAAAAATAATAATCATAAATTAACAAAACAGTAAACAGAGCCTCAAACAGGGTCTTAAAAAAAGTAACAAAATTAATATAAAGAGAAAATAAGAACAAATATCCAGGTATGGTGAATAGAAATAATGTCATTACAAATGCCACAGATATTCAGTAGGTAAGAAGGTAACGTGAAGAACTTTATTACTTTTGCACCAATCCAGTAATAAAAATAAAAGAAAAAATAATTTTTGAAAAAGAACTTTATGCCAACAAATGTCAAATTTTAGATGTAATTTCTAGATACATTTTAAGAAAATATTTATACAAATGAACTCAATAATTAGCCAGTAAAGCTTTCTAGTCCTTTAATCACTAAAGACACTGACTTAGCAGTCAAAAATCTTCCCACAAAGAAAACCATAGATCCAGATCATCAGTGAGTTCTACTGTCATTCAAGAAAGAAATCATTCCAATGGTACACACACTTCTCTGGAGATCAGAAACAGAAAGAACAATCTCAACATTTTGTCTGAGGCTAGCATAACTTTCATATCAAAATCTAACAAGGACAGCACTGAAAAACAAATTTCACTCATGTGCCAAAATGCACACAGTCTATGTAATATGTAAATATATAGAATATATAAAATATAAACATATAGAATATAAACAATATACTTAACCTAGTGGTATATAAAAATTATAAATTGGGTTAATATTAGAAAATCAATTAATATAACTGCTAAATTAAAAGGTTAAAGAAGAAATGACTTTTCATATATGCAGGCAAAGCTTTTCATAAAATTAAACTACATTTTTAAAAAGAAAGGAAAAAAACAGCCCTAACTTAGAATAGACAAGGACTTCCTAAACCTGATAAAGGTTATCAACAAAAAGCCTACAACAAAGGTAATAATGGCAAAAGATTGAAAGCTTTCCTTCTGAGACTTGAAACAAAGATACAGCTGCCCACCTTTGCCATTTCTATTCACTATTTCCCTGGACGTCCTAGACAACTTGGTAAAGCAATGAAAAAAAAAAGATTAAAATATTAGAAAAGAAGGAACAACTCATTATTTGCTGAGGCTGTATATGACTGTGTATTAGAGAATCCAAAAAAAGCCTCAGATGATTAAATAATATTTTTTGTTTGTTTTATTTTTAAGATGGAGTCTCGCTCTGTTGCCCAGGTTGGAGTGTAGTCGTGCTATTTTGGCTCACTGCAACCTCTGCCTCCAGGGTTCAAGCAACTCCCCTGCCTCAGCCTCCTGAGTAGCTGGAATTACAGGCATGCACCACCATGTCTGGCTAATTTTTCTGTATTTTTTTTTTAGTAGAGGTGGGGTTTCACCATATTGGCCAGGCTGGTCTCTTACTCTTGACCTTGTGATCCGCCTGCCTTAGCTTCCCAAAGTGCTGGGATTACAGGCATAAGCCACTGTGCCCGGTCAAATAATCATTTTTAAGAAGGTTGCTAAAATAAGTATAAAAATTAACTGCTTCTGTATTCCAGAATCACATGGTAAGTTGAAACATATGAAATTGCTAATATTTGACTATTTTTGAAGTACAAAAACAAATTTCATGTGAGTTCAACCATATATATATAAATACTTAGGAATGATTTATATGGTTTGGATCTGTGTCCCCACACAAATCTCATGTTCAGTTTTAATCCCCAATTATTGGAAGTGGGGCCTGGTGGGAGGTGGTTTGATCATGAAGCTGGATCCTTCACGAATGGTTTTGCACCATCCTCTTGGTGCTGTTCTCATGACAAGTAAGTTCTTATGAGGTCTGGTTGTTTTAAAGTGTGTAGCATCTCTCCCTTCACCCTAACTTGCTCCTGCTCCCCCTTTGCCTTCCACCATGGTTATGTCTCCTGAGGGCTCCCCAGAAGCTGAGCAGATGCTAGCATCATGCTTCCTGTAGAGCCTGAGGAACCCTGAGCCAATTGAACCTCTTTTTTTAATAAATTACCCAGTCTCAGATATTTCTTTATAGCAATGCAAGAACAGACTAATATGTTTTTATAATAGCACTAAAAAGTAGATGGAGTAAATCTAGCAAGAGATACATATGTAAAATTTTTACCAAAAAAGAAATGCCAAAAGACATTAAAGATCTAAATAGAGATGTTCCATGTCATTTTTATAAAATTCAGTATTTATTGACATCAAATTTTGCCCAAATTGATTTCTAGAGTTAACATGTCCAAAGTAAAAATCTCCACAATACTTGTTTGCTTGCTTTTGGAAGAGTGGTGTCAGCTTGTAATGAGGTAACTCAAAAATTTATATAAAAATGAAAGGGAAAAGAAAAGCCAAGACATACTTGAAGGAGGAGGACCTACCAGATATCAATTCTTATCAAAAGGTTAATAAGATAGTGTGCTTGGTGGAGAGACAGACTGCTAGCCCACTGGAACAGGAGGGTGGGTGAGTATGTGTGTATATACCGCAGGACCTGCACAGATGTCAACACAAGATAAAGGAGAGTTGTGGTGTTTATGAAGAACAGAAAAAGAATGGATTACTCAAAATATGGTGCCGGGACAAGAGGATATGTATATAAAAGCAAGTGAAAATACACTCCCACCACCCACACACACACTCACACACACAAACAACAGTAAAAGCTTTTAGAAAACAAGGATATCTGCAAGACCCTGGGATAAGAAAAGAACCCCTTAAATAAGGCACAGAAAGCACTAACCATAAACGCTGAAAAAAAAAAAAAACTGTTAAAGAAATTTTGTCTTTCAGTAAAGAGAAAATCCAAAAAAACCTATACACGTATGAAAAAAATACCCCATTCCACTAATAATAAGGGAAATGCACATTAAAAGCACAAAGAATACTACTTCATATGCATAAGGTTTGCAAAAATTATAACCTAACAATATCAAGTACTGGCCAGAGCACAAAGCTTTGTGAACTCTCATGCCCTGCCATGGAAATGAAAATTGGAAACAATTTGGCAACAACTACTAAATTCTGTCTATGACCTGGCAATTGGGCCTGTTTTCTGGAGTAATTCTTGCACTAGGTGACAAAGACGAGAACTTCTTAGCAACATTTTCCATAATTGCCAAAACCCAAAAATAACTCCAGAATGTCGAACTGCAGAATCTGTGTCTGTGTGTGTGTGTGTGTGTGTGTGTATCTATTCACAGTATATTCATACAACAGAATAGCAATGAAAACTACAGCCACACACAAAAACATGAATGAATCTCACAAACAATGCTGAGC
This sequence comes from Sapajus apella, assembly GCF_009761245.1. NCBI lineage: Eukaryota > Metazoa > Chordata > Mammalia > Primates > Cebidae > Sapajus > Sapajus apella. Next base: position 1,787,605 of record NW_022436947.1, on the reverse strand, counting down.
AAAAGGTTACAAGAGAATACCAGTAATTTATTCATATGAAGTGTGCAAATGGAGAAAATTATTTTAGTTTATAACACAGGTGATAAAACTGAAGAAAAGGATTATAACAAAAGTCAGGATAATGATTATGTCTAGAAAGGACGCAGAAAGGTGTAATAAGAAAGATAACAGAGCATTTCTAAGGTGTTGGCAAGGCTGTTTTTGCTTAATTTGGGTACTTTTTACCTAAGTAATAACAGCTTTATTCTTAAAACAGTGTGTGTGTGTGTGCGTGTGTATGAAGTGCATGTGTGTGAGCTATATAAGCAACTATTTTAATAACATAGTTTATGATGGTAAAGTATATATAAACACAAATGCCTTGAGTTTTTTAATCAAATTGTGATAATCTAAAACCAAAAAAAAAAATCTATTAGATGTGGTCCAAAACTCAGCTAGGTTGAAACAAAGGATTTCGATTCTGCACAGTGGCGAATTTCCTTACACAAATCCAAACTGGTTCATTGTTTTACTATTACTGACATCAAACACAGTAAAGAGTTTCAGGTGATTCAACCTCATTTAACCCACGATATAAGCCTTAGAACAATCTGAGAGTTGGCAAACAATAGACCTCAATGTAAAGTAAAAAGGTTAGGGATGACAGAACAACATAATTTGGGGTCACAAGACCACCATTCCTGTTTCAAGGATGAATGCTTAAAACAATGCCAATTGCTATAATAATCATTTGGGTTTTGCCTTGATGAGACTGGATTGAATCACTGATTGCCAGGTATTCTATACTAATCTGGATAATGAAATGAAACATAACAACCTACAAATACCCTTTTCTAATAATCCTTTAAAAAAAAGTCTTTAATGTATAGAGTAAAGCCTTCCATCAGACCTCAATGTTTCTGAACTTTCGACAGCCTAACACAAAGACTAAACAGTTCTAAGATGAAGTATTGCTCCTGTGGCTTCATGAGCAATGTCAAGATTTTGTCTTTCAGATAAAACTCTTAATTTGTTTTAAAAAGTTTTAAATTAGTTTTAAAAAGTTAAAGGATGAGCCTCTCTTAGACATTAGTGGAAAAAAAGATCACTGTGCATAACCCCAGGGGTACAGGCGCGCGCGCGTTTGTGTGTGTGTCAGGAACTTGGAGTCTTGGGACAGAAAGAAAAGGGGAGAAAGCACCCTGAACCAAGTATAGAAAGTTAAAGGATGAGCCTCTCTTAGACATTAGTGGAAAAAAAGATCACTGTGGATAACCCCAGGGGTACAGGCGTGCGTGTGCGTGTGCGTGTGCGCGCGCGTGTGTGTGTGTGTGTGTGTGTGTCAGGAACTTGGGAGTCTTGGGACAGAAAGAAAAGAGGGGAGAAAGCACCCTGAACCAAGTATAAAATTGCCAGCCTCTTAACCAGAAGGTTCAATAGTTGGGATTTATTTAAGTGTTCATGTCTGTCTAGGCTTGCACTTAAATAGGAGACTATAAACTCTATTGTCCAGTATTTTAATGAAAACTATGTATGGCAACTCTGCAGTCCACTGTAACATTCTTACAGCCAAGAAAAATATCTGGGATCACTGAATGTGTCAGGGATTCTTGATGAGGATTCATTTCTGGAGCAGAGACTGGTCTTGTAAAGAAAGGACCTGTCCCTTCCCACGCATGGGCTTCTACCTCCATCCCATACACCAGAAGCACTGCCAGGACATCTCTGCACTGTGCTGTGAGGTGGGGGGTTTAGGGTACATTGTTATATGAGTTTTATCATTTTAGTTCTGTACATCCTATCTTGGGAAGTAAAGTTTTGGTTATTTCTTTTCATTTTACCTTTTCTTCTTGTTTAACTTTAAAATGGAAAAAGAAGCAAATGTTCGGAATGAACTTTACTGTCTAATCTGTTTATGTCTATTCTGAGAATTGCAAATTATAATAGTAGCACTATTTGCAAACTGACTAAAAAAGCAGACAAACTATTCTCACTAGCACATGAGCATGAGAAGCAGACAATAGAAGCAAGTGACATCAGTCTCCAACTTGACTGTTCAAAGATTAAATTGAAATATTAAAACATCAAAATTCTATCTTTTAAAAATGTAGTTTTTAAGTTCAAATATAAAGACGTGTTCAAAAAAGGTTTTTTTCTTCAACTACAGAATCATTTCAGTTGGTCTGTATGCTAATGGATGACTTAAATACTAGCCAGCATAGTGTTCATAATGGTGATAGCACAGACATTACCTGATTCTCTCAGGACGTGAAAATTATTCCCTCTGGTTTGCTTGTTTTTCTTTTTTGTGTTTTTGAGACAGAGTCTTGCTCTGTCGTCCAGGCTAGAGTGCAATGGCATGACCTTGGCTGCAACCTCTGCCTCTCGGGTTCAAGTGATTCTCCCTACCTCAGCCTCCCAAGCAGCTGGGATTACAGGCACACATGCCTGGCTACTTTTTTGTTTTTGTTTTTGTTTTTTTGAGACAGAGTCTCACTCAGTCACCAGGCACCAGGCTGGAGTGCAGTGGCACAACCTGGGCTCACTGCAACCTCTGCCTCCCGGGTTCAAGCAATTCTCCTGCCTCAGCCTCCCAAGTAGCTGGGACTACGGGCACACGCCACCACACCCAGCTAATTTTTTTGTATTTTTAGTAGAGACGGGGTTTCATCATGTTGGCCAGGTTGGTCTCGAACTCCTGATCTCAGGTGATCTGGCTGCCTCAGCCTCCCAAAGTGCTGGGATTATTGGCGTGAGCCAGCGTGCCCAGCCTAGTTTGCTTTTTTAAAAGCAAATTTTAGGAACGTGTATTAGGTAAGTCTCTTGACATAAACTGCGTTTTTAAGAGTCAGGCACTGTCACATGCTTGATAATGTCTGCTGGCTTCTAGAGTACTAGATGGAATGAACATTTCTAATGTTACTTACGTTGTTCTGATCCAAGCATTTTATAACTAATTTTAAGAACATGGATTGTCAGGTTATAGACTAGAGACTCTAACTTGCTGAAAAGGTTCCTGAATGGGGGAAACCATGTATTTAAAAAACAAAATAGGAGAGACATCCATACTCTACTATAAAAGGGACACTTTCTGTCAGGTGGCTATGAGTGAATTTACAAACAATATGCATCATATCATATAAAAATATGCAAATTGTTACTTACCTTTCAGGGTTTCCAGCAAGTTTTTGGCTACGAACCAACATATGGCTTCAAAGAAAGGGAATTTGAAAAGATCTGGTGTTTTTAGCCTTTTCTCCATCTCATAACACCTAAATGAATTTGAAGAAATATTTAATATTAGCATTTCAAAGTTAAATGAAAGTAACCAACCTGAAAATAAAATAAGCAGGTCATGATATATAAGACCAGTGAAGTGTTTTACATTTCTTAGCAACATCACATTTGGACAAGACTGAATTGTGATCTTATCCAGGTTCTAACTATCATTTGACGGTATACTAAAAAATTGTATTGAACTTCACAGAAGATCAAGATCATACCTTGGGATTTGTATCCTAGTTTTAACAAAAGAGATTTTTACAAAGGTTCTACTATAATAAATAAAAGTATGTGTCTTAGAAAACAGCTCCATGTGTAAGACAACAGTGCAATACTCACCCAAAAGTTTTCTTTAGGCTCAACTAAGCATTCCAGCTCAAGACCACATTTGGCACAAATAGCAGGAGCCATCCCTCCCTCAGGGACAGCTCAGATACAAAGAGACAAGATCCACACTTGGTAGGTGTGGGGGCTGCTTAAAGGCTTATGCCCTGTAAGAGCCACCATCTCCTGTGATAACTCCACGCAAAGATGCATAGCTTCTAGGGATCTCTATGAGTATGCCAAGTTACAAGAGTTACCACATTCAGGCAAATCCAAAGATATCACTTCTTACTAGGTATTAGGTATTTCTAGTTCTCCCAGTCCTGATGCAGTTTATCAATCAAGAATCATTTTTACCATAAGCATTGTTACCTAGTAAAAGTCTACACTCATTAGACTACCAAGGGAAGTGAGTTATACAAAGATCAAATTCTCACAAAGAGAGGAAAGAGCTATTAATCCTTTACCTGCAGCAAAATTAAAGCAGGTGTTTTGATAGCAGTCCTGACTTAGGGTTGCTTTTATTTTTTTTTAGCACCATATGTCACATCTGAGTCTGACCAGATTATGTTCATTTCCCTCACTGCACGAATAGCCAAAGGAGAAGACATACATTTTCATAAAATTTTGAAATTTGGGATGTTACCTGAATAAGTTCCTTTTTTGTTGTTTTAGATTTGAAATGCAAAGTATCCTCCTGGCAAAATTTTAATATACTACTGTTATTAAAAGCTCCTATTCCTAATAATATCTCAGGTACTATTTCCATGGAATCTCAAATAAAATATGCTATCACTTTTTTTAAGTTAAAAAAAAGAGTATCCTATTTTTAAAAAGGACAAAAGGTCATTTAAATGCAGATGACACAAACCTGAGCTGCATGCCAATGTTAAGGTTGTGCAGGAAGTTCCCCCCAAAAGCCATACAGTCCTGAGAAGTGAGCACAGCATGAATCCACCCTGAAATGGTTAAAAAGATAAAAAGCAGTGATTTTTCAATATGTAAACCAAACAAATATATCTACCTGTGAAGTAACTCAAAATATCAATCTGTTTATTTCATATTCCAGTACTAGAGAAATTAATGTTTATTACAAGCTATAGATTAATTTAATTATTTATTAAATGCCCATTATATGCTAGGCTCTGTGCTGAATTTGAGAAATAAGCTGAAGCTTTCTTGTAGTTGTTACTGTATTTGTCTTTTTGTTTTTAAAAATAGAGATGGGGTCTCCCTTTGTTGCCTAGGCTGGTCTCAAACTCCTGGCCTCAAGTGAACCTCTCACCTTGGCCTCCCAAAGTGCTAGAATTAAGGCATGAACCACTGTGCCCAGCCTGTTTTTGTTTTCCAGTTTAAAAACACAACCCAACTTTATATTCAAGATTTTACTATGAGACCAGCCAAACCTCGTTTGAATTAGAAAAGCACATTTTCCATTAGAGAACACTAGGACTGGTGGCACACTCCACATCCCAGTGTCGTCCTGAAATTACGTCCTGAAAGGGCTAAGCAGAGGAGGACCACAGGAGTCAATCTGAGACCTGACGCTGTAAGAAGGAAAAGGTACACTACCCGCATTTAATTATGAAGCGTTATGGTCCTGTAAATATAGGCGTTGCTGATAAAAATGATAATCTGTATTCCCATAAAAATGTTTACAAAGTGATAATCATTTCTAAGACATGACACCTAACTATTGAAAAAAATGTTGAGAGACTTGAAGACTTCACCAGAAATATATACTCACATATTTGTATGCAAATTAGCTTTTAAAATATACAAATCCCATTTTCTTTATATTTTTCATCTTTTGACCCCTCACTGTACTATAACACAATAACAAAAAAACCCTCAAAGGACTCACTTTCAAGTGTGCCCATTTCTGTGCTCAAAAGCACAAAGCCTTGAGCTTGACCTTGAAACCACAAATTAGAAGTCTGTGCCAACTACAAATCCTACACATCAGTGGCTCTCAAAAGCAGCAGTGCTGCCCGTTCAGGATGTTTTGGAACATTTAGGGGCTTTTCTGATTGTCACAATGATCTGGGAGCACTACTGGCAATCTGTGAGTGGGAGCCAGGAGTGCAACACAGGAGAGTGTTCCACACAAAATGAAATTGTCCTGCATTACTCAGGACTGTCAGCTTTTCCTGAGCATTCATATAGGTACAAAGCCTGTCCTATTAACTATCTGAGCCTAGAAATTAGAATTCTACTTTATATACGTGTGTGTGTGTGTGTATATACATACACACACACACACACACGCACGCACGCACACACGGTATATTTTCATGGTCTTGGCGCAATTTCCAGAAATACGAAAACTGTACTGTAGTTTGTTTGGAAGCTTGTCAGTTGCTAATTACCTTGGGTAAAAAAAAATCACATTGCATACAGCAGTGGTTCTCCAAATATAGTCCCCATCCCAGCAGCACTTGCATCAGCCAATAACTTGTTAGAAATCCACATTCTCAGGCCCACTCCAGATCCACAGAATCCAAACCTTGGCCATGAGGTCCAGCAATCTGTGTTGTAACCAGACCTCCAGGTGATTCTGACCCTCTGGGAAGTATCAGTACCTACACCAGTGCTACTGATAGAATTTGTGCTGCCACGGAGACACACCTAGATTGAGTTCCTTATGTAATTACCATTTCATTCTGTTCTCTAATGCTGCTGTGCCTAGGCAGGCACATACTGAAATAGTATTTCATTTTAAATAACCTTTTTATTTCCTCTTTATATTATAGTTAGGACATTAAATCTATTTAAAAAATTATTCTACGAATGTCAATTTATTATTTTGAAGAGGGTACAACAAAATACTTATTATAAAAGCGAGAAGTAGGAAGATTTAAGGGAGGGGCAGTCACAATGTGAATTAACCCACTCACAATGAAAATATGATACTTCTCTTGGCAAATATTCTGGTAGTTCTAAGGTACTTCTTCATTTATTCAACACACATTTAATATTATATACCAGAGGCAAGGCGAGAAAGCGGGGCTTGTGGGAACAGATCCCCTTGAACTCTACAGTCATGAGGGTCACCAAAACCAGCACACAATTGTCAAAACCACTGGTCTGGACAGTCTATACATTCATTCACATCTCAAAATGACAGACCTGATACCTATACTTGAGGCTACAGCTAAGACTGATACTCAGTCCTTTCTCTGAGGGTCTCTCAAGACACATCCTTTGCCTCCTAACTGTCTAGGGACAGCAGCCCAGATTCTTACAGGCTTGGTTTTGAATAGCAATGGAGAGCTGACCATAGTTCAGACTATCAAAATTAAAAACTTTTGTGCATCAAGGAACATTATCAAGAAAGTGAGCAGACAACGCACAAAATGGGAGCAAATATTTGCAAATCATATTTACTGATATGGGTCTAGTATAGAGACTATATAAAGAACGCTTACAAATTAAACAATTAAAAAAGACAGATAACCCAATTTTAAAATGAGCAAAGGGGGTTTGAATAGACATTTCTCCAAAGAGGGTATACAAATGCCCAACAAGAAAAATGCTCAGCATCATACTCATTAAGGAAATGTAAATCAAAATCATGAAATATCACTTTACATCCACTAGAATAGAAGGCAATTACAGCACTGGTGAGGATGTGGAGAAACTGGAACCCAAATACACTGCTGGCAGGAATGTAAAATGGTGCCATTTGGAGAAGAGTTCAGCAATTCCTCAAGAAGTTAAACCATGTAATGCAGCAATTCCACTACAAGCTATATTTACCCAAGAGAAATGAAAACATGCCTCCACATTAAAAACTGTATACAAACATTCAAAACACCACCATTCAAATAGCCAAAATGGGAAAACAACCCACATGTCCATCAACTAGTGAATGGATAAACGAAATACAGTAAAGTTGAGGACCCCTTATCCAAAATGCATGGCACCAGTAGTACTCAGATTCCAGATTTTTTTTTTTTTTTTTTTTTTGATCTTGGAATATTTGCATTATATACTTGCCGGCTGAACGTACCTAATCTGAAAATCCAAAATCCAAAATGCTTCAATAAGCATTTCCTCTTGAAGATCATGCAGATGCTCAAAAGGTTTAAATTTTAGAGCATTTCAGATTTTAGACTTTTGGATTAGGGATGCTCAGCCTGTATATCCTACAATGGAACATTACTGGGCCATGAAAAGATGAAGTACTGATACAGGCTACAACCTGGATGAGCCCAGGAAATAATATGCTAAGTGAAAGAGGCCAGATGCAAAAGCCCGCATGTCGTATGATTCCATCTACATAAAGAATCCAGAAGAGGCAAATCCACAGAGACAGAAGGTACATTCGTGGCTGTCAGAGGCTGAGGGGAGGTAGGAATGGGGAGTGACTGCTGAAGAGTTCAGGGTTTCTTTCTGAAACAATGAAAATGTTCTAGAATTAGATAGTGGTGATGTCTGCCCAACTTTATTAATCTACTAAAAACCACTGAGTTGTGTACTTTAGAAGGGTGAATATTATGGTATGTGAATTTTATCTCAATAAAAATAAAAATGGAGGCAAATGACATAAATACAATGCCAAAAGAAGTCCTAACTATAAAAGAAATTCTCTAAGGAACAAAAAGTAAAATGTCCAAGATCAGAATTATTTATTAACAAATGTCATAAAAACTACTTTCCAAACATGTTAAAGCCAAAGGTTCTAATTAAAAGCCAACTCCATGTGACTATCATTCATGGTGAGTAAGGGGTGAGATGAAAACCTTACCTGTAGGAACAAATAAGGTATGTCCCTGCTTTACCACACATTTGTAGCATTTATCCACCTTATCCCCAAAGAACACCTCACTCTGGGTCACAGATGAACTCCAAGATTCATAACGTGCCAAATTTTCATCTGTTGGCTTTATTAAATAAAAAATCTTCTCACCCTAAAAGGAAATATCATACTATTTTTGAAAAAGCAAAAGCCATACTTAGAATAGCCTACAATGATGCAATTTCCCAATACAATGATAAAATTGAGATAATTACCAGACTATTTTAGGTTCAAAGACATATTTCACATCGCTTATTAGTAGCTATTGCCCTCAGTAAACATTTTTATGTTTAAAGCTTCCCCTCCTCAACTGACGAGGAGTCAATAAAGTAGTGTTGAAGAAATAGCTGCAAGACAGGAGGGTAGAGAACCACAAACATCCCACTGACCTCCCTCACTGTCAAGCAGAGAAGTAATTATGTGTTGACAGGCCCACAGTCATCTCTGCAAGCTTTGCCCTTTCTACCAAGATCCACAGCATAATGATTATTTTTAAATAAGCTTCCTTTAATAAACTACTCCTTGCTTCTTCATGAAGAAAAAAAAAAACTGGAACCCAAGGACCCAGCATCAAATATAGCCCAGAACATTGCTGAGGCACAAGCATTTGATATAGATAAAGGCTCAGTTTCAATACCAGTTCTCTCCAATAGAACTTTCTGTGATAATGGAAATTTTTTGTGTCTGTGCTAACCAATACAGTAGTCATTAGCCACATGTGGCTACTGAGCACTTGAAATGTGCCTAGTATAAATGAGGAACTTAATTTTTAATTACATTCCATTTTAATTATTTAAATTTAGTCACACATGGCTCGTGACTACTGTTTTAAACAATGCAGCTCTAGATAAAGCAAGATGAACATAATTTAAAAAGAATTGGTTTTTTTGTTTGTTTTTTTGAGATAGGGTCTCGCTCTGTGGCCCACGCTGGAGTGCAGTGATGCAGTCACAGCACACTGCAGCCTCAACTTCCTGGGCTCAAGTGATCCTCCTGCCTCAGCCTCTTGAGCAGTTATGACTACAGGCATGAGCCACCACGCCTGGCTAATTTTTTTTATTTTTATTTTTAGAGACAGGGTCTCATTATGTTGCTCAGGCTGGTCTTTAACTCTTGGGAGCAAATAATCTTCTCACCTTAGCCACCTCTCAAAGTGCTGGGAATATAGGTATGAGCCACTGCACCCAGCCAAGAACAGGTATTTTTAAAGGCATCCCTGACTTATCCAACAAACTATCCTAGCCCAACATTAAGGCCAGAAGCAGTTATTACTGTAATTTTGCTCCTTCTTATTTAATTCAGGATATTTAATTAAAGAATAATTAAGGGAGAAAAGAATCAAAAAGAGACAAAAGGTTAAAAGAAACCAACTTAAAAGACGAGGGCAAAAGTAAATCTAATATAAATTTAAAAGTCATGGCTCTTCCATTACTTGAGATTTTTTTTAAAAATCACAACATTTGGCCAGGCGCGGTGGCTCAAGCCTGTAATCCCAGCACTGTGGGAGGCCGAGGCGGGTGGATCACGAGGTCAAGAGATCAAGACCATCCTGGTCAACATGGTGAAACCCCATCTCTACTAAAAATGCAAAAAATTAGCTGGGCATGGTGGCGCGTGCCTGTAATCCCAGCGACTCAGGAGGCTGAGGCAGGAGAATTGCCTGAACCCGGAGGCGGAGGTTGCGGTGAGCCGAGATTGCGCCATTGCCCCCAACCCGGAAAAAAAAGGAAAAACTTTTTTCTAAAAAAAAAAAAAAAAAAAAATCACAACATTTAAAGGCAAAGTGACAGGTCCTGGTTAAAAAGTAAAAAAAAAAAAAAAACTTCCCCCTTTACAAGTAGCATTTTTACAACAAATGAATATACCACTGAAAAACTAGGGCTATATGTTTTTGTCAGCGAGAGAACAAAAAATACCCCAGTCTTACCCAGAGGACATGGTACCAGACTGAAGTTCCACCGAAGTCAATGTGGAAATCGGTATAGCTGTCTTGAACTCCCATTAAGCAATATTTCTGAACAAATGGCTTGGGAAAGACTGAATCATCTGGCCAATAATTTTCCACCCAGGAAAGTTTTTTGGCTATATCCGGGACTTCCACCAATTCAGACATCCTTTTAAAAAACAAACATACACATATACACACACATTCACATCATGAGATTTAAAAATTCTTAAAAATTTCTTCTCCCATCTATACCCAAACCAAGTAATTAAATGGAACTTAAGGTTAACAACAACACTTAAAAGTTTAAAACACATCTTTTCTTTTCTTTTTTTTATTGAGACAGAGTCTTGCTCTGTCACCCAGGCAGGAATGCAGTGGTGTGATCTCAACTTGCTGCCACCACCATCCGTTCTGCCAGGGTCAAGTGATTCTTGTGCCTCAGCTTCCCTGAGTAGCTGGGATTACAGGCGTGTGCCACCACACCCAGTTGATTTTTGTTTTTTTTAGTAGAGGGAGGGTTATGCCATGTTGACCAGTCTGGTTTTCAACTCCTGGCCTCAAGTGATCCACCCACCTTGGCCTCCCTCAAAGTGCTGGGATTATAGGCACTTTGTGAGCCACCAAGCCCAGCCAAAAGCTTAAAATACATCTTATTTCTAAATACCTCTAAGCATCCCAATGTAAAATTTATAACATTGTTACCACTGGACAACTTTAGAAGTTACAACTATGTTTCTTCCTAAAATAAATACATCATTAAACTACATTTAGCTAACACTCAGAATGCAAAACCAAAATGCCCAGAACTACTCACTTTGTATCTGAAAATTCAAGGCTGATCACATTTAACACTTTTGGTCTGTTAGGATTCATGAAGTATTTAACATAATTGTGAAGTGTCATTTTGCTGTCTGCCTGCCTTGCCACATCAATGACATCTATCACTTTGTCACCACCTGCAGAGAAAAATTAGTCTTATTATTGGACTTCAGAGTTATATCAGCAGATGCTCTAATCAAAAATATTTTAACTTGGTATGATAATTAAACCAACTATAAAATTATGCAGCCTAGACAAAGATTTTTCCTATACTCTTAATTTCTAAAGTTCAACTGGACCTTTCAGGAAAACAGACAATTTTTCAGAGGAAGAGGAAAGCAGTAAGACAAGGCTGCATAATTTACACTGAACATATAAATGATTTGGCTTACAAAGCTTTCTGTATACCAGTGATATCTTGGCGTGTAGCTTATAATGACAAAAAATACATTATATTGGTATGTAGAAATTGTGCAACATTTTCTGGATTTCAGTTTTCTCGGGCATAAAATGAGGGGACTGACTGTTCCCTTTCACTTTTATAGCACCTAAAATATTCAAAGTCTACCATTTCAAAAAAAAAAAAACCAGACCACTCATTGGGGGAATTAGCATGCAATTTGGCCAGGATAATTTCTGCCCTCCTGATATTGTCTTCTAATATTCTCCTTCAAGAAAAAATTAGTAGTTAGGAAGCAAAAATCAGTTCACATTAGTGCCAGTGTCTGAAAGCCTGAGCTCCAAATTGTGATTAATTTACATTTTTCATATAAACCCATGAGGTGATGTTCACAGACCACAGCATTGCTACACTAGGAAGCATAATTCATTTCACAATGGACTATGGGATAAGGTAGAATTCAAAATATGACAATACTTAATCTGAAATAGAAAACAAAATGCCATTTTCTTTCTTTAATGCAACTTCATATAGGTTAAGAAAGTCTTGCTTTGTAGACTTCTTTATCTTCAGAAAGTAACACAAATTCTGTTAATGGTATTAAAGTGCTTTGCAGTACTAAAAAGTTAGCTATCAAGCAGTTTGAGCATTTTTTTTCTGCACATGTATCACACTAGCTATTTGTTTTGTAATTACCATCTATGCAAACAGGTTGAGGTAAAGCCTTAGCCTCATCCTCTAATTTATCAAATATTCAAATTTAGTTGAATACGAAGTTATGACATTTAGAATTCCTCAGTGAAACAATAATCAATGAGAATTGTCAACCAATGGCTCGATAAAGGGACAAGTTCTCAGATATTCCATGCTGAGGAGATAATGTAGTAAATATACAATTTTGAGTCAAAATAAATTTGGAATCTAATCTCAAATATTCTCTATTTACTGCTGACGAGGAATGACACCTACATATAGTCAGCTTTATCTGTAAATATCATGAAAATGAAATGACTGAAAATGTCAACAACATGGCAAGAGGTAAAGGGTTTCCCCCCTTATTTCTCAGGTCTTTCTGTCTTTTTGGTGAATCTGCAAAATCACAAATTAAGACCAGACATCATTAAATAGCAATATTCACCTAGTCATTACTCTAAAACAGGTTTGAAAATGTTTTACCACCTTTCCTCTAAGCAGCAGCAGGTCACAAAGCAGACTCCAGAAAACTAACTGTGCAGCTGGTATACTGGGATCTGGAAATTTTGCACCTGTATTCTACCAAACCAACCAATCCAATTTTCCAGTATCTTCCTTCCTGGTATCTATATCTATCCCTCAGTAATGATTTTCCCTAAGCAAGTATCAGAAAATGTAATGGCCCAAAAGAAAGCAGCAGGATGAAGCTGAGTAAATAAGAACAGGCAAAATGTGTCATTCTGTTTTTCTGAGCAGGAAACTAAACTAAATTGACATTTCTTCATTTAACCTTTAATATTACGAGGACTATCATTTTTACTTTTACCATGTTTTCCGAGGTACTTAAAGAAATTAAGTTCATACCTACATAACGTTCCACATCCATCACAGAAAATGTAGGTGGAGGGAGCCTGAGTCCCAGATCATCTAATTTAGGAACCATAATAGGGACATCAAATCCATGTTTCTCCAGATATCTTTGTGTCAGCTGGCTGCCATGCATCTTTACAATTATTTCATCGGCACTTAGGAAAAACATAAAGAATAAAAATGTCATTTTTATTGGTAAGTTCAGTTTTTAAAACATACTGTTGGTGACGGGTTAATTCATATACTGGATCATGCTGTATCAGGGGCTCTTAAACTATCATATCTCTTTCTTCTTCTAATGACAAATGTTTTATTAATCTCCTTTTGCTATCCTAAACAAGAATTTATAGATAATGTAGTGTACATAATTCAATACATATAATTAGAAAAATATATAAAGTGCTCTAAATGCAAAAAGAAAAAAACCAACCTTGTTTGTAGTGAAGTATGTACAAGTTGAGTATCTCTAATTTCAAAAATACAAACTCTAAAATGCTCAAAAATCCGAAAAAAATTTGAACAATGATATGGTGCTCAAAGTGCTCATTGGAGCATTTCAGATTTTCAGATTAGGGATGCTCAGCTGCTAGGGATAATGCAAATATTAAAAAAAAAAAAAAAAATCTGAAATTGTTTCTGAAACACTTCTGGTCCTTGGCATTTTGGATAAGGGACACTCAACCTGTATTTCAGTATGTTAACTACACCAGAAGACATAATAAAATAATAGGATGCTTAAAACTAGTTGTAATGAATGGTTAGATCTAAGTGAACTAGAAACATCAGAAGCCACTTGATACAAACTGCATAGGAATTTTGGAGAGCAAAAAAAGGTAGAGTGTGCATTCATTAGACTAAAAACTAGTCAAGCAAGAACGGTGACTCACGCCTGTAATTCCCAACACTTTGGGAGGCCAAGGTGAATGGATCACCTGAGGTCAGGAGTTCAAGACCAGTCTGACCAACATGGTGAAACCCTGTCTCTACTAAAAATACAAAAATTAGCTGGGCATGGTGGTGGGTGCCTTTAATCCCAGCTACTTGGGGAGGCTGAGGCAGGACAATTGCTTGGACTGGGGAGGCGGAGGTTGCAGTGAGCCAAGATCACACCATTGCACTCCAGCTGAACAACAAGGGCAAAACTCCATCTCAAAATAAAATAAAATAAAAACTTGTCAGATTTTATCTGACTATAACATTCTATACAACTATCTCAAGTCTGATGGAACACTGAACAATTAATTCTTGTTCTGCATATTGGAACATGACTAGCATCCCTGGTCCCTCCCCACCGAGACAAGTGTCCACAATGCTCCCATTGACAACTACTGATTTAAATGACCTGTTACAACCAGTTATTTAATAAGTCTTAATATCAGGTAGTGACTTTAAGCCAAGAAGGGTTGGACTTCCAGCTGCCCTCTCTAATGATCAACACTGATATGCATTACATTAACTTAAGTGTGGTTTGTCCCTTGCCTACCAGATCTCTTCCAATGGGACATTCTAGATTTTATCTTCCAATTGCTCGAAGGATACGGCTGCTATACATTAAGTGCATCACTTGCCTTAAAGGTTAAAACACAATAGTCTCCACTTACACAATCAGATCTTAACTGTAGGATGTCATCTCCTGCCTAGGTGGCAAGAAGACAGGAGAAAAAGGAGATGCTGGTTTTCTGAATTACTGGACTCCGATCTCCCAATCCTCTCAATAAGGCAAGGGCAAGTCTGAGGCCTAAGAAAACTGAGAGTCCTTTCCTAGATAGTCTTTTAAGTGGATGGCTTAGATCTTCTTCATTTGACTCATCTACTAAACTAGAACTCTGTATTACCTTTTAGTTTCCCCAGTAAGCATCCAAAATTGTCCCTCCTTCCCCCAACCTCTGAGGATTAAATAATTCCTTCAACATCTAAGGGAGAACTTTAAATAACGTTTATTCCCTGATCTCAAATGTTTGGTGTTTTACTTCCCCTTTTGATCAAACATATATAATGACAAGTGTTTAAAATATAGGTACAACATTTTTTGCAGGAGGAAAAACTGGAGACAAACTAAACATGTATCATGTGGGGATGGTTAAGCAAATTATAGTATCTACAGATTACTGCATACTATACAGCATTTAGGGAGTGAGGTAAATCATGCATACATATGGAAGGATATCTATGAACTATAATAAAGAAGGCAAATTGTACACTATGCATAACACTATTTTATTTTAAAATTATATATATCCATACATCCATATACATAAATGTTTTAATGTTTTTATGTAGAAAAGGGTCTCAAAAAACTTATACTAAGTCTTAAAATTCACTTTGTTGTATACACTTCTATGTTAATCGTATCAAGTATGTGTAATTTAGTAATTATTGTTACTGTACTATCGTTTTAAATGTTGCAAAGGTTTATGGCGTTAAAACCCAAACATCCTGAACTAATGGTAATTACATTTTGGACATATGCGATCATCCCTATAACCTGTTCTCATTTGTGGTCACTGGCAGTAAAGTCACATAAATTATTAGGCCAGTGTTTTTAACACTACATTTTTGTGTCAGAAACCTATTTGAGGAAAAAAAAAAAGAAAAAAAGAAAGAAAGAAAGCTATAGCTCCTCTCCCTGAGAAATGCACACTCCCAACTGACATGAAATTATACATACCACTTTAGGGAGCTCACAAACCTGTCTTAGGCCCACCAATGGAACCAAACTGAAAACTTTGGACCTAAGTGCCAAACCAATCAAGCATGAGACAATAAAAAAGAAAACAAACAAGCAAACATTTCTCCTACTTGGAAACTGATTAAAAAATATATATATATATTTTTTTAAGAATAGGGTATTTAACATCACAAAAATCATGTGGGAACACTACATTTTAAATATGTGTTCTTTCTGTCTCTTGACAGACCTGAGGGAGCCAACAGTAGATGCTTATCATTGTATGTTTCTGTGTAAGGGACAGGGGCTAAAGAGGAATTCTAAAGACTGAGGAGAAATAGCAGGGGTTTTATCATTTCAGGATCTGAAATAATTTCATAATAAG
Source organism: Sapajus apella (assembly GCF_009761245.1). NCBI lineage: Eukaryota > Metazoa > Chordata > Mammalia > Primates > Cebidae > Sapajus > Sapajus apella. Next base: position 1,771,436 of record NW_022436947.1, on the reverse strand, counting down.
CTGCATGTGATACTGTGATTTAAATTTAAATTGAGCTTCCCCTCTTTAACAAGCCTGGCTATGATCTTGTGTAAAAGCCTATTAAGCATTATCACTTTAAATAGATGTCAGGCAGTGAGTAGGAAATGATCTAAATTAGCATGATTAAATGCTTTATTATGCTTTCGGCTGTCTTTGAGCAAGACAATTCAAATATATTCCATTATTTTTAAAAACTAAAAAAGCCCAGTCTTGCAGTGGTTGTATGTGTTTCTGGTGGACCTAGGGCAGAGATGCATATAAAAGCAATGAAGAAAAAAAGAGTTGGGAAACAGGAGAAGGTGAGGCAAAAGAAAAAAATAGGCAGCAGCTGCATATTATAAGGAACTAAGTGCTGGGAACAACTCCCTTAGATTAGTGTATTTCAAACTTTTTGGACCGTGACTCACACTTAAACGTTTTTTACAGGGTGACCCAGTGTGCACATACACATAACGAAAGTTCCATGAAAATATGCTTACTTAATCCTGCTACTTGGAATGAACTGATACTTTTCTGTTTCATTAAGGAAGAAAAAATGGTAAAAAGCTGGCTGAGGACGATAATGGGGTACAGCCTAAGTTTGAAAACGTTGCCTTTAGGTAATGTCACTGTATCAGATGACATTCTTACATTTTCTTTTATCGGAGTAAGTTTCCATACCTTGGGAAGACTCGAGAACGTAATTCCTTAATGAAAGTTCTAGTTCCAGCTTGCACAGGTTTGGAACCATCATCAATTTCTGTGTAGTCATGCCTGTGCCAGTTCCTCCTCTTCTTCACTGGATTTTTAGAAGATTAAAAAAAGAAAATGATTTTGGTAACTCGTGATACTATGTGCTTTATAATCATTATGTTTGTCAAAATCAGCAATAACAATTCTAAGTACATTAAAAACACTCAAGTTTTTAATGCGGTTCGAGGCCCGAGAATTTTGCTTAATGTAATGCTGCAATTACAGACAATTAACTGTGGATTAAAACCTACTCTCTTTATTTCAAAATATTTAAAATTAAATCAAGGAGTTCAAATCAGCAGTGAAGCCTTTTATAATGTCTACACTTATAGATAGTATACAATTTCCAAATTATATGCAATTATGATTTTCATCAGAATATTAGGTCCTAATATGATTATCCAGACCATCCAAATGGTCTTCTCAGGACAGGGCGTTTTATCTCACATAAGAAATCTATTCTAATAGCATAATTCCTTCTTTTTTTTTTTTTGAGACGGAGTTTCGCTCTTGTTTACCCAGGCTGGAGTGCAATGGCGCGATCTCGGCTCACCGCAACCTCTGCCTCCTGGGTTCGGGCAATTCTCCTGCCTCAGCCTCCTGAGTAGCTGGGATTACAGGCACACTCCACCATGCCCAGCTGAATTTTTGTATTTTTTTTAGTAGAGACGGGGTTTCACCATGTTGACCAGACTGGTCTCGATCTCTTGACCTCGTGATCCACCCGCCTCGGCCTCCCAAAGTGCTGGGATTACAGGCATGAGCCACCGCGCCCGGCTATTCCTTCCTCTTTCATGTGAAGACTTACTCCCCAAATAAGCAGTTACACTGACACAAAGAAGAGCAGGTGACTGAGTCATAATTAAAGAAAGATGGGTAGGATGACAAAATAAATAACCTCATTATTCACTCCAACGTTAAGACCCTGTAATTCTACAGCTCTGGAAGGCTATGACCTTCAGTAGTCACCACAATCGAAATCGGAAGACTTGGATTTGATTCCTAGTTCAGCCAATAGCTTTCTCTGCAACCTTGGGCAGGTCACTTAACACCTCTGGAGACTCCTCAATGTAGGAATGAAGGGATGAGTTAAGTCACTAAATTTTCAAACTGTGTGGAAAAACCCTTCACAAAGGGGAGATAGAGAAAAAGCCAAGGAATGATCTCTGGACCTCATTCCTCTTTCGACTAGAGTGGCACCACCTACAGCTCTTGTGCATTCTATAAATGTACAATTTCAGTTTTAAATCTGTTTTTTTTTTTTAAGTTTGAAAATTACTCTTAAGCCTAAAACCTCCAAGATTCTGGAAAATGTACTGACGTCTGTAACTTATTTAGAAATGCATTCAAAAACATAAGATGGGTAGACAGAATAGTTACATGGATAGACATGTGGTAGAGCATGTAATGAAAATGTTAATAGTAGAATCTAGATGGTAAGGCTTATAGGTGCTTGCTGTAAATTTTTCCAATTTTTCCTATATGTTTGAACATTTTCATAACAAAATGTTTTGAGGAAAACAACTTTTTGATTCCAAGTTATTTTAAACCTTTCCCGCCTTACAAAGATCATAGTAATACAACAACATTGGGTCTTCATGTGGATAAGGAGAAGTCACAATAATTAACATAGGTAGAAATCAGGCTTATTCCTAAGAGTCTAAAACAAGATTCCCAAGTAACTTAGGGCAGCCAAATCTTCAATATGGAAGAGGGTGAGTCCCATTAAAAAAAAAAAAAATCTCACAAGAAAAATTTAGAATCACAAAGCAAACTTCCTAGGAAATTCCACTAAGGCATCCTTTGTGTGTTATCTTTTCTCATTTAAAATCACTCCTAAAATTTGAGGGTATTTCATTCCAGATTTTTCTACTATATATAGATACATGACTCCATTTTATTTTCAACTGGGATCATAATGTTTACCCTGCTTCTATCATGAGCATTTTCTCCTTATTAAATATTTAAAACCAATTTAAAACAGACTACAATTTTAACATGTAGATACATCATATTACAATCATTTTTGATTCTTAAGCACTTAGTTCATTCTGAATCTTTCTTCAAAGTTGAGATAAATGTTTATATATATTAATGTTTCCCTGATTAATTTCTCAGAATAAATTCCAAGAAATGCTAGAAGAAAGATTTTTTTTTTTTTTTTTTTTGGAGATGGAGTTTCACTCTTGTTACCCAGGCTGGAGTGCAATGGCGAGATCTCGGCTCATCGCGACCTCCGCCTCCTGGGTTCAGGCAATTCTCCTGCCTCAACCTCCTGAGTAGCTGGGATTACAGGCACGTGCCACCATGCCCAGCTAATGTTTTGTATTTTTAGTAGAGACGGGGTTTCACCATGTTGACCAGGATGGTCTCAATCTCTTGACCTCGTGATCCACCCACCTCGGCCTCCCAAAGTGCTGGGATTACAGGCTTGAGCCACCGCACCCGGCAAGATCAAGATTTTTAAGACACTTGCTACATATTACAAAACTGCCTCCAGAAAATGGTACTAGTAACTTACTTTCCTTACCAGTGTTACACAAGCAGCCTCTTTCATAGCCCTGGGTTAATGATGGGCATCATTACTTTTTTTTTTTTTTTTAAAGCAGCCCATTTGATAGGTAAAGTATGATCTAGCATTTTAAAAATTTTTTTTTTTTTTTTTTTTATTTAAGACAGGGTCTCACTCTGTCACCCAGACTGGAGCGCAGTGGCGCAATCACAGTTCACTGCAGCTTCGAACTCCTGGGCTCAAGCAATCCTCCTACCTCAGCAACCCCAGTAGTTAATTTTTATTTTTGCAAAACAAATTAATCAGTGAAGTACATCAACTTTGGAATTAGACTGCTAAGGGTTCAAACTCCAGCTCTGCCAAATAGCTACATAAAAGGGCTAGCTAGATCATTTTTCTCATTTCTCACATGAAATTGTGGTTAAGTATTGAAGAAGATAACATAGGTAAGTACTTACTTACCTACTATAGTACCCAGCATGTAATAAGCTGCCAATCACTATCATTTCCTTTTAAATGTGCTGACTTGTAGGAAGTTAAAAGAAGGATACAATTGTGCTGTTGGGCTAACATGCTTAAAACATAAAATCAGCCACTGTATAACAGCTGACTAAATTTCTTAAAGGAAGGAGGCCAGTGAAGGAATATTTTAGTAATGGTTACAGGGGAAAGAGAAAATTTTGTTTGGATTACATGTGCCTAAAGAAGACAGAGAATATATATATACTTAAGTCATCTATGGGCTGTTTTTTGATACCTGCCCTCAAACAGAGTTCTTAATTCCCATTAAGAGGGTAAAAAGTCTACATTCACCATATTAAGTAGGTGTTATACTGGCTAAATGGTATCAATAATAAGGACTTCTGGGAATCTCTGAAACGAACAAGAAACCAGGGTTGCAAATAAGAGAGGCTTAATAGGCCAGGAGCAGTGGCTCACACCTGTAATCCTTGCACTTTCAGAGGCCAAGGCCAAGCCAGCCTGGCCAAAATGGTGAAACTCCGTCTCTACTAAAAATACAGAAACTGGCCAGGCATGGCGGCACACACCTGTAATCCCAGCTACTCGGGGGGCTGAGGCAGGAGAATTGCTTGAATCCAGAAGGTGGAGGTTGCAGTGAACCATGATTGCCCCAATGCACTCCAGCCTGGGTGACAGCAAAAGAGTCTATCTCGAAAAATAAATTTAAAAAAAGAGAGAGGCTTAACAGAAGAGGGAAAGGGATAAAAAGGGATTAACCAAGTTGGGGTAGAAGGTAAGGAGTAGGGAAGGTGAGCCTTGAATCAAGATAAAACAGATGACTGGATCTTGGGCGTTTTCCCTGAAAGTACTCAGAGTTGGATGTTTGCCCAGAAGATAGCCAATGCCTGACCTTACATTCGAGAAGCAAAGGGAAGCTTCTGTCCAAAGCATAATTATTCAAAGTGAAGTCGTGATCCATTATAAATTGTGTAATCAATTTAGTGAGCATGACATGTTTTTTAACAAATTAAATCACACAGGAAAAATAAAAAAATAGAGTATATCACATTATTCTGCCTCACAGCAACTTAATATTTCATAGAAGTTGAATTCAAATTATTTCATTTTGGGACTATATACTTAAATTCTAAACTAAAACTGCTATAAATTTTAGGTAAGTTTCCCTTAAGATAACAACACCATACTCAGTGCTAGCCAGAGAAAGATCCTTTCAAAAACATAAACTAGTCAATTACACTTGTAACAGCTCCACCAATTTGCTAACCTCAAGTTTTATACTGTATACATAACAAAAGGAATAGCCTCTATTTTACAAGGAAATATTTTAATGCATTCATGTAGCTTAAATTTTTAAATATAAAGAAATTAGAAAAATTACTAATATTTCTAACAAAACAAACGGGCAGTCAGTTGCCAGTAAGTCTCTTGAAAAATAGAACAAAATGTCTGCTCCACTGGAAAAAAGTACTAAAAAAAAAGCTGCATGTAAAATAAAGAGGTCATATACAACCAACCCAAGTATGTCTATCAAGAGGCAAAGGTTTTAAACTGACAAAGCCTATAGTTTTCTTTTTTAAAATTTGCAAATACAAATATGCCAGCCCACAGCCTAAAATTTCAAAATAAATAGTTATTACAGGCCAGGCGTGGTGGGTCATGCCTGTAATCACAGTACTTTTGGGAGTCTAAGCAGAGCTGGAGACCAGCCTGGGCAACAAAATGAGACCTTGTCTTTACAAAATATAAAAAATTAGCTGGGTGTGGTAAAGCGTGCCTGTGGTCCCAGCTATTCTGGAGGCTGAGGCAGGAGGATCACTTGAGCCCAGGAGGTCAAGGCTTCAGTGAGCTCTGATAGCTCCACTACACTCCAGCAAGGGTGACAGAGCAAGACCCTGTCTCAAATTTAAAAATATATATATACAACATAATCCAAGCCTTTTAAATATTTTCTCTCCCATTTGCACAATAATAATATTCCAATGTATTCTTCTGAAGCATCTGTAAAAGGCTGAAAATAGATATCATTTTAGGTACGATGCTGGTCCACTCCAGTAGATGCCTGGGGCTTCCCTGCCTTTGCCCTCCCAACTTAAGAAGAAACCTGTCTGGTGTGTCTGTGTACTTCTACTTCCTCAGATCTCAGGAAGGGGTTTCAGGCAGAAAGGATGGCTGAGAAGGACTCTAGGCCATACACAATATAGCAACCAAATTCAGAAAACGTAAGTAATATTTTAGCCTATCAATGCTCTCATTTTCTCCTTAAAATATAAGGCATAGGAGTGCACTGAAGTCTTATTCTGTATACTATCCCAAAATACTACTAAAGATCTTCTATTTGTGAAGAGAGCAAAACAAGTGAAATCAGTTTCCAGAAACAGAAAAATTTTACTTTACTACAATGTCAAACAATGTAGTTGAATTTGGGGACTCGGCACTGGCAATGAAGACTGATAGCATATTTTTCCCCCTTAATCTTTTGCCTTAACAATTCAGACAAAAACTACATCCAAAATACCTTGAGCGAAATCTTTCCTTATAGTTCTTGATGGGTGTAATATATAACACATAGCGTGCCATTAAAGTATTGCCATGTACATGTAAGTTTGAAATGTCAGGTTTTTTTTTTTCCTGAAATCTCCATTTTTATTTAAGCTTCTAGTACTTACTCAAGGAGGAACCGTGTAAAACTGCACAGTTGGGACAGTGATACAGGTCAATGTCAACAGCATGATGTTCTTCTACTCCAACACAGCTAAGACAAAGAAAAAATCAATGTGTAAGTAGGCTGAAAATCTTCACTTAACTCTAATACAGTGGTTGGAATTTAGCTGAGAAAGGTACAACCACCTCAACAACACATTTTTGTAGAGCACAGAAACACATATAAAGATAAATTTTATTCTGTTCTCTACAAACCTGCTAAGTGAGTGTGGGGGAACATACTAAAAGTAACTATCTCCTAGCAAGAGCAGAGACATCAGAAATAATACAATTATAAGCCATAAAATCCTCAACCATTATGTTAATGTCACATGTTATAAAACGTCAACAAAATGAGACAAAAGATAAATCACATTAAAATGTGAACAATGAAAACATTATATGACAAAATTTGTGGGATGAAGAACTTAGAAACATATAGCTTTAAATGCATCCATTAGAAAAAAAGTGGCTGAAATTAATGAGCTATGTATCTAACTCAAGAAGTTACAAAAATAATAGCCAAAAAAAACTTAAAAACAGAGACAGAAGGAAAAACAAAGAGAAGAAATCAATGACACAGAAAACATGTAACAGAGCATTGAAGACAAAAATTGATTCTTTGAAAATTTTTTTTTTACTAGAGGCTTGCCAATTTTATAAATTGGCAAACCTCTAGTAAAGCCAAGATAAAAGAGGGAAGGCATAACCCATTCTAGGAATGAAAAGGGAGGCAAAACTTAGATCCTAAAAATATTAGATATAAACGAGGATATTATGAACAATTTTATGCTAAGAGATTTTAAAATATTAGATATGGGCAAACCTGAGTCATGAGCAAATAGAGTATCTCAACAGTCCTGAACAATCACTTAGTAATTTTAAAAATTGACACACAAAGAAGACTCCAGGCCCACATGACCTCACATGCAAGTTCTATCAAATACTCAAGGAATAAATAAATCTAATATCAAATTTATTCCAGAGAGCAGGAAAAAAGGAGTTGCTCCCTAACTCAATTCATGACAGCATTACCTTGGTACCAAAACTTGGAAAGAATTATAGGTTATTTATGAGCAAAGATGCAAATATTAAGTTGGGTCTATCCCAGGAATACAAGGTAGCTTTTAACACTAAAAATCTTAATCAGTGAAAACACTTATTAGATTAAAAGAAAAAAAAACATATGACCATTTAAAAAGATGCAGAGAAAGTATTTGATAAAATTCAAAATTTATGTATGATTAGAAAGTAAACAAACCTCTTAGCAAGCTTAGAGGATACTTCCATAATCTGGAAAAGGGTACTTTTAAAATATCTTATTCAAATAACATGAAAGCAGTCACTCTGAGATTAAGAACATAGCAAGAAAGGCCGGGCGCGGTGGCTCAAGCCTGTAATCCCAGCACTTTGGGAGGCCGAGGCGGGTGGGTCACGAGGTCAAGAGATCGAGACCATCCTGGTCAACACGGTGAGACCCCGTCTCTACTAAAACTACAAAAAATTAGCTGGGCATGGTGGCGTGTGCCTGTAATCCCAGCTACTCAGGAGGCTGAGGCAGGAGAATTGCCTGAACCCAGGAGGCGGAGGTTGCGGTGAGCCGAGATCGTGCCATTGCACTCCGGCCTGGGTAACAAGAGCGAAACTCCATCTCAAAAAAAAAAAAAAAAAAAAAAAAAAAGAACATAGCAAGAACACCTGCTATCACTACTTCTGGTGAACACTGTGCTAGAGGATGGACTGGTACAGTAAAATAAGGAAAATAATTAAAAGGTATAGGGGTTAGGGGGAAAAAAAGCTATCATCTGCAAATGCTATGGTTACACATGCAGAAAATGCAAAACAATCTATAGAGAAATCATATGACTCAAAAAGATTCCTAAATATTAGTATATAAAAAACCCTATTTCCATAAACCACCAATATAAAGCTAAAAAGTGAAATAACATACCATGTACAACTGCATGAAAGTGTGAAGTACAGTGGAATAAATTTAACAAAAATTATGCAAGACTTCTTTAAGAAAAAATATAAAATATTATTGAGAGACTTTAAAGAAAACCTAAATAAAGGGAGATATACATCATGACCATGGGTTTGAAGTTCAATAATGTAAAGATATTAATTCTCCTCAAAGTGATTTATAGATTCAATTTAATTCCAATCAACATCTGTGGAACCCGACAAACTAGTTCTAAAATTAATATGGAAATGTACAGGGCCAAGAATATGCAAAGCATTCACAGAAAACAAAAACAAAACAAACCCCCCACCCTAAAACTCTACCAAGTATCAAGACTTATTTAAAGTGCAATCTTATTTAAAAGAATCAAGGCAATATGAAACAGATGGCAGTGCCCAAAACCAGATCTATGCATATGTGGACGCTCATGTGTAACAGAAGACATGCAAGAGCACACAACAACAACAAACTTCTCAATATAAGGTCCTAAACATTTTTTAAATCGCTTTTATATAAATATCTTATATAGCTGGGCATTGTGACTCACAACTGTAATCCCAGCACTTTGGGAGGCTGAGGTGGGCAGTTCACCTGAGGTCGGGAATTCAAGACCAGCCCGATCAACATGCAGAAACCCCGTCTCTACTAAAAATACGAAATTAGCCAGGCGTGATGGCACATGCCTGTAATCCTAGCTACTTAGGGAGGCTGAGGCAAAAGAATCGCTTGAATCCAGAAGGTAGAGGTTGTGGTGAGCTGAGATCATGCCATTGCACTTCAGCCTGGGCAACAAAAGCAAAACTCTGTCAATAAATAAATAAATATCTTATATCAGCCTGGCAGTGGCTTATATCTGTAATCCCAGCATTTTGGAAGGCAGAGGCAGGCAGATCACTTGCAGTCAGGAGTTAGAAGCCAACTTGACCGACATAGCAAAACCCCATCTCTACGAAAAATATAAAAGTTAGCCAGGCATGGTGGTGCATGCTTATAATCCCACTACTTGGGAGGAGAATCGTTTGAACCCAGAAGGTGGAGACTGCAGTGAGCCAATATCAAACCACTGCACTCCAGCCTGGGCAACACAGCAAGATTCCATGTCAAAAAAAATATATATATATATATTTTTTTTTAATAAAACATATTTATGTAAAAGATATTTATATATAAAATATATTTTATATACATATATATCTTTTATAAGATATCTTATAAAAGATAAAATATATTTTATATTTTATTTTGTATTTATTTTATAATTTTATAAGATATATTAAAATATCTTTTTTAATAAAAAAAAGCAAAATAAAATTAGACATCTATCTCATAACATAAAAATTTATTCCAAAGTAGATCATAAAACACAAAGTACAAAGGTTGTATAACATAATATAGAAAATATCTTTATGACTTTAGGGCAGGAAGGTCTTAATTAAAACACAAAAAGCACCGTCCGTAAGGGGTAAAAGTGGTGACTTCCACCATATTAAAACAAACTCCTATTCATTAAACTATAAAGAGTGAAATACGCCAGAGCAGCAGAAGACATTACAATACAGGTGGCCACCAAAGGAATTACACTCAGAATATACTGAACTCCTACAAATGAATAAAAAAAAAAAAAAAACCCAGTAGAAAAATGAACCAAATACTTGGACAGGCACATCATAAAAGGAACTCTAAATGGTTGAATCACACATAAAAAGGTGTACAACCTCATAAGTAACTGGGGGAAATATAGATTAAAAGCACAATAAATACAACATACCCAACAGACCAGCTAAAACTAAAAAGCCTGATGATACTACATGTTGAAGATGATGTGGAGCAATAGGAACTTTAAATTGATAATCTGATACAGCCACTGGAAAATAATTTGGCATTAAAACTGAAGAATCTTACACTCTACAATTATTCTATGACCAAGCAAAACCTTTTTTAGGTAAGCACACCTTAGAGGAACTCAGGCACTAATACGGAACCGCTTACAGAATCACTATTTGTGAGTCTATAAATAGTAAAATGGATAAATACAGCATATTATCATAACAGAACTCTATATGGTAATGAAAATGAAAGAATCGTACAATAAATGAATGAATTCTACAAGTTAATCAATATTGAGTTAAATTTTAAAAAGACATAAAGGAGTATATATGGTATATTCTATTTATATAGAAAATTCAAAACTAGGGAAAGCTGAAGTATATTGCTTTGGGATAACAAAACTATCTTTAAAAGCAAGGAAGAGACAGATCTTAACAGTAGGACAGTGGTTTCCTCTGGAGATTATAATCTGGAAAGGATGGCAGGTGGTATCCTGGGGTCCTAGATGATTGTTATTACATGGGTCCATATTTTATGATTATTGGTTAAACTGTAGATTATGTTTTAGGTACTTTTCCTCTATTATTATTCCATAATTAAATACTAAATAAAAATACACAATTAATATACAATTAAAATACTAAATTTCATAATTAAAATTCTACCCACAACCATGTAAAACATCAGGTAAACAAAAATCTTGAAATGTATTAATCTAATAACTAAAACAAAATATCAAAAGCAATAAATCAGAGACCCCCGAAAACAAGCCTACTCTCACGTGAGAGAACTCTAGTACACTTGCTACTATAAAGTCTTTGAGAGTTTGCGTAGAGCTTACTGCAGTCCCAAAAGGTCAAAACCAAAAGATGTCAACAAACAACATGACACTGTTGTTTGAATACTGAATCCATGTATAAATCAAACTATTACAATTTGCTTTTGAGTAGAACACAAGTTTATTTTTCCAATTTGGATTTACATCATTTTCCCCATAAAAAACAAAAGGTGAATATGCTAATTGTTTAAAAACTTATTTTTTAACTGAAAGACTACAAATTTCCAATTCAAGAAGTAAATGTTATACAAAATTTTATATATCTGTACATACAATTCCCTTGGTCCATAGTTTCCTATAAGAAACTCAAAAAGGTTTCTGTCACCCAAAGAAAAGGTTAAGAATCGCTGGATGGAGGATTCACACTTCCCAACTTCAAACTCACTTAACGAAGCTAAGGTAATCAAGACAGTGTGGTACTGGCATAAGGACAGACAAACCACATAGAACTGAGAGTCCAGAAATAAACTCTTACATTTGTGGCCAACTAATTTTTGGCAAGAGTGCTAAGATCATTCAAGGGGAAAAAATAGTCTGTTCAACAAATGGTATGAGACAATATACATGAAAAAGAATGTGTTTGGACCTCTACCACATACCATATACAAAAATTAACTCAGATGGCTCATATACCTAAAGGTAAGAACACTATAAAACTCTTGAAATAAAGCATAACAGCAAGTGTTCAAGGACTTGAATCATTAGATCTGACACCAAAAGCACATGGGACAAAAGAAAAAATAGATAAACTGGTCTTCACACTACAGTCTAAAGGCTTCTATTTTTCTCAGCTAAGTTTAGTGTGAGACACTCAGCTGAGTATGAAAAAAAAAAGTAGAGGTATGAGGAAAAGAAGTATGAAAGGGTTGATCTGGAGAACGAAAGACCAAGAAACACAGTAACATTGCTAGCTAATGTTGAAAGTCTGAGTCCACCTGAGGTTCCAGACAATGAATTCCATACCTGATACAGCACGCGCGCGCACGTGCGCACACACACACACACACCCATGCTGAAATATAATCGGAATATTGGAGGTGGGGCCTGGTGGGAATTGTTTGGTCATGGGGATAGATCCCTCAGGAATGTCTTGTGCTGTCCTAGGGATAGTCAGTGAGTTCTCATGAGATCTGGTTTAAAAATGCATAGCGCCTCCCTCCTACTCCCTTGCATCTGTACTAGCCTTGCATCTATACTAGCCATGGGAGCACCTACTCCCCATTCACCTTCTGCCATGATCGAAAGCTTCCTAAGGCCTCACCAGGAGCAGATGCCAGCACCACGCTTCCTGTTCTATAGGCACCATAGCCTATAGAACCATTAGTCAATTAAACCTCTTCTTTCTAAATGACTCAGCCTCAGGTATTTCTTTATAATGATGCAAAAACAACCTAATTCAAAACCACTTCTATGTATTTATGTAATATTTTTTCAGTAATCTTCACCCATGTGGTGCAGACCCAGAGAAGGAAAATGAGTTCATCCAGAGTTGGGGTTTTTGTAGGTAAAAACCAAAAAGGAGTTCCTGATATTTATCAGGCAATTAAAGGATGACTCGTAAAATGTAAGCAGTCAAAAAAGATGTGAAGACAGAAGGTAGTGAGAAAATGGTGAGATCATCTGAGGGGTCTCAATGGACCCCAGCACTGGGTCCATGGACAGCCTTTAGCAAGTGACCCAGAAGGAGCAGAGATGATGCCCAAAGAGTAGAATGTTTGGAATCTGACATTTCTGAGGTAGCATCAGCTATCACAGTGATAAGATCCAAGTGTGAAAACAGTGTATAGCTAAAATAGGGTAAGAAAAAGATCACTACAGACAAGTGGTAAGATGCATGAGAGCTATTTCTGAATTCAATAAAACAAGTACAAAACCATAAATGCAAGGTTCATTAAGTGTTAAAAGAATTAGGTGCTATACTCCCACCAAAACAGAAACTCAATGTTAACAGATGCCAAGCTGGCACTTTTTCTATAGAAACCCCTGGTTTGTCTTGTTTCACCTTGACCATGGCCACATTCCTCACTCCTAAGAAGTGACTGTGACACCAAAAGAATTAGATAAAAAAAGTTAGATGTGACCTGAAAAACCAAAACCAGCATATAATAAACTCTCCATGAACATTTAAGATACATAAATCAGGATGACTCCCATGAGGGTTAGGGCAAAAAGAGGGAGACAGGGACATTTCAATTGGTTAAGAACACCTTGGGCTAAACATGACTATTAATCTTCAATGATCTATGAGTTCCTTTCTCTAGTGTCTACTCTTCACCCCTACCTCACCCCATATAATCTGTTTTATTAAATGTCAGTGAAGGCTGCAGGTTTGGGCCAGTTCTAATCAACTGGTAAAACATTTTTGGCTACATTTGTTTTGAAATTTCAACACAATAGTAAATTTGGTATATCAATAAAAAACATTAAATTTGGTAAACCAGCAAATCTGAAAAACACTCCATTTAAATTAACCATACAAAATATAATTTTAAAAATTAAACACAAAAAGTTAACATTCCTAAACCAATAATTATCTCAGGTCTTTGAAAGGAACCAAAAGGAACTACTGCCTACGCTTCCGTTTCTCTCTCAGAGGTAGGTATAACTTTTTCCTACCCTTTATCACCCACTCCATCCTTCACTCACTGCCCCTCAACTTAAAAAATGCTAGAATCGTGATAGTTTTAACAGACATGTTAAGAGCAAATGCAGCAGGACACACAAAATGCACAACTCCAAAAACAAATTTTCTAAGAATCACTTTCAACCCTGGCACATAACCTTCTTTAGTCTCTTCCACTCCATTTATTTCTCTTGTAAAACGTTCCTTCAAATACAGAGTGTCACACTTCCTAACAGCAAAATGTTCAGTTTATTAGGCCACTTTGTGTGCAGGGGAACGGGGGAGGTGTTTTCCTACAGGGTGACAATCTGACCTTTGCGAATAGCTTCCATCTATAGAACAGCCTCACTGCCATTTGGTGAGTGAGGCAGTGACAACTTTAGCACTTTCCATTGTCTTAATCTTCTGAAATTGTTGCTTAGCTGGCATTTTTTTTTGACACTTGATGAGAACTGAATTGAATTAATGACTAACCAAAATTCCCTAGGATCAGCCAAACATTCTCTTTTTCCCTCTCAGATAATACTCTCATTTATATTCTCTACTCTCGGTGTTAGAAGAGTGGGTGGCCAAATTCTTTCAGATCTTACTGTCAGTGGACTTCATTACATATTCCTCTTGCTTCAGATGCTTTCCCCAATTCTCCACCAAACAATCTTACACTACTTAGTCTTCAAAGCCCCACTCAAATTCCTCCTCCTTGTGATACTGCACTTTATCACACCACAGAAAGTCCTTTGACATTTTACTGATACGCATTTCTATCAAAAGAAAAGAGCAAAAGAAAAAAAAAAAAAAACTTTCCATCAATTTATGGCCTAACATTGTTTAATATTGAGCAATTTTATACCCTATTCCCTGAACTGTGCTCCTTAAGACTTCTCTCTCAATATCAAGTACAAGATGATTGATCACAAAAAATTTTTGTTGACTATTACCTGTGCTGCAAACTTACTTGAAAACCAATAATATATCATAGCAAAGTTTTTAAAAATTCTATTCAGTTTGCATTTTCGTAAGAATTAGGTACAGCAACTAAAGGCAACAGTTGGTAAAAAGGGAAAAATCTTTTAACATGTAAATTACAATTTTCATCTTTCCTTATACAGTAGAAGGCCGTGGTAATGAAATTTATACATCTGAAATTTTGCTTAAGTTCAAGTTTTAAACGGTATATCAGAAATTCACCTTCTCATCCAAAGCACCTAACTACTTACTTTCTTCACTGTGACATGTGACATAATCAGAGGACTGAGTCATTGTGTACCCCTAAAGTCCCACACCAATATTAACAAAGGAGTATGGGGAGTGGCCGTTGAGGTGAATTAATTCCAGGAATACAGAGGATAGCTGACAACTTGCTCTTCATGTTTGATTTTCTATCTTAACTCTGGGTCAGTTTAGGTCTAGGAACAGCTGTAGAAGAGGCAAAGTCTCCCCAGTCTACTACTTCCATGCCACCAGATAAGCATGAATCAACTGGCTTCAGTGGGATGCACAAATGTATAATTAGAAAGACTTGATTTGATTTCCAGCTCTACTTGTTTTGTCTTAGAGCAAGTTTCTCAATCTGCCTGAGGAGGAAGCGTTCCCCTAGGATTAAGTAGGGCAGTGTATTTCAGTATGTAAAGCAATGGACTAAGCCTATAGTAAGCAATGGCACAGTAAACATACTAAACAGCAGCTATTAATATTATTATCATGGCTCTACTAGGTTCCAGTCAGCCAACACCGCCCTAATCAACAGCTTATTATCTTTGAGGCTTGAGCCCAAATAGGAACTGAGCTTTTATGATTGGGCTTAATGTTTTTTTCTTCAATAATGTCTCTTTAGAACATATACCAGGTACTCAAATGGCTATGCTTCAAGAAAAAAAGTGAATTTGTTTTCAATTTTTTTTTTTTTTTTTTTTTTTTTTTTTTTTTTGAGACGGGGTTTCGCTCTTGTTACCCAGGCTGGAGTGCAATCTCGGCTCACTGCAACCTCCGCCTCCCGGGTTCAGGCAGTTCTCCTGCCCCAGCCTCCTGAGTCGCTGGGATTACAGGCACACGCCACCATGCCCAGCTAATTTTTTGTATTTTTAGTAGAGACGGGGTTTCACCATGTTGACCAGGATGGTCTCGATCTCTTGACCTTGTGATCCACCCGCCTCGGCCTCCCAAAGTGCTGGGATTACAGGCTTGAGCCACCGCGCCCGGCCTCAATTTTTAATTAATTTTAGATAGTGGAGTTGAGAAAAATCTTCTCTAGAGTCAGTGTGCCTGTGTTAGAATACTAACTAACCCACTTAGTACACTGTGTGGCTTTGGGTAATTTACTTTACCTGTGTTTTTATTTTTTATTTCTATTTATTTATTTATTTATTTTGGTCCCCTCATCTGTAAAGATGAGAAATAGTAACAGTAACTGTCTCAAAGGATTTTTAAGAAAATATACATAAAATGTTTAGAATGAAACTATAGAACAATGGTTTTGTTGTCCAAAAATCTTATTTTGCTAGCCAGTAAAAATAAAGCTTATTAATCAGCTTAGTAAGTTGACATTCTTACTAAAAATACTAGGACGCCAATAGGCATTTTCACAGATCACTTTATTAGCAGATATCAGCTAAGATAAAAATTTATAATTTGTACATATGAAATATTTCCAGTGAAAAATCAAACTGATAATTTATGATTAAATTTGTGGCTCAGAAAAACCCAACTTCTATTGTTTTCTTGCTGACATAAAACTGTTCTCACAAAATTAAATGTTTTCTTTATAAATTGAGCATGGCATACTTCCACTTTTGTGAAGATTATGTATTTGACACATTAAAGCTGTGTACTGGCATAGTATATGCTTAAGGGGTCTGAACTAAATGCATACTCTGAACCAAATTCCTTTGGTTCACAATAATCTCATAATATTCATGTATGGTTCACTTTTCCTACCTCCAGCAACAGGGCTCATGCTTCCAACTGTCCCAGGGCTTCCAGAATTATTTCCAACCAGCTGATTAAAAGAATCTATGTTATTAAGGCTAAGAGAGAAAGACAGTATAAAAAGGAACTGATCAAAGAACATGAGGGGTAAATAAGAGGGTTGAAGAACCAAGATGTGCATTCAATGGTACAAAACATACCCCCAAAAAGCTAAAAATCCTATTGATAAGCTTCTAACTAAATTTGTCCCACAATGAATATATGAAATAGATACATCAATGGGATTTGCATGGTGATACATTATTTGCTTCAAGTACATAAATGCTTGTTATTTTGCTCTTCACTGGCTGACATCTTGGACACAGAGTAACTGGCAATGCAAATGGTGAATGCATCTTTACAAATAAGCACAAATTGTTTCATGAAGGTAATAATTTCTATTTGAATGCTCTAAAGAAGGAAGAGGTGTTTTACATTTCTGAAATATTCAAGAAGCTAAATATATTTACTTTTAACTGTCCTGTGGTGAAAAAAAACAGTAAAACTCTCAAGTTAATACTCTCTTGGTCCTCAGCCTACTTTCTGCCTAGCTGGCTTGGTATGGGGAATGTCTACACAGACTAAAGAAGTAAGGATACAAACAGTGCCCAGTAGATCTGCTATTTTTGTGGCAATAAAGACTATTATTTTATTTATAAACTGTGATAACATCAAATAAAGGTCATCCCAAAATGCATATGATTTAAGAATTTGATAAGAACTTTGTAAATCATCTTAGGGAAGAAAAAACTTGCCACGATGATAAAGAATAAACAGTATCAATTTCATAAAGGTTTGCTTGGCAATGTTTTTAAGTTAACAAAGGAAAGAAGTATGCTATCCGTAATATAGATCTAAAATGTGTATATACATAATAGTATGTATGTGAAGTTCTACCACAGATGTGAATATTTATATGCATCTCTTAAATATAGGTACTAAGAGTGAAAGACGCGTAGAGAAAAATGATTCCTTTGGCAGGGCAAGTTTTATGGTGTAATTTACTACCTGCTTTCTCTCTTCTCTGTCCATTCCCTCCTCCCTTAACACTAAGGAAAGGTCAAACAGCACTAAGCACCTTAAGCCCAGAGACGGAAAATGAGAAAACCTTCCTGTTTCTAGCTGCTTTGACCATCACACAGGGTCTCATCAATAAAGAAATAAATATACCCTACTACCTTCATATATTTTTGACTGATGAATTCGGTAAGATGAAACATTACACAAAAGCTTGTTAGTATCTAGAAGTACAATGAAATGTTTACTGTGTCCAGTTCTTCATGAAATGCACGACTTTCTAAATCCCTTTAATACTCAGTCTATCTGTGGCTCCCAAACCTGGCTGTGCATTAGAATCCCCTATAGAGCTTTTATAAGCTGCTACAAGGCAGCCTTTCAAAAAAGAATGCAGCAGCTCTGTAAGCAGGAATATGGAAAGATCTCCAAGATATGCTTGCTGTAAAGCAACAAAAGCAAGGTGGTACAGAACAGTTTGTATGTGATCTCCCCATCCCTATGTTTGTAAATGCAAGGTATATGTCTGGACAGACATGCAATAAATTGGTAACAGCAGTTGCCTCTGGGAAAGAAAACTGAATGCATATAGAATGAAGAAGACGAGAATTGCTTTTCACCACAGAATCTTCTCTATATCTTTGGAAATCGGCAGTGTACATTGTTTATTTTAAAAAAGGGAAACACATTCCTGAGCCCCACCTTTGATCTACAGGGAAAGTTAATGAGTGTGGCCCAATAATCTCTTGTTGCACAGGCTGGAGTGCAATGGCGTGATCTCAGCTCCCTGCAACCTCTGCCTCCCAGATTCAAGCAATTCTCCTGCCACAGCCTCCCAAGTAGCTGGGATTATAGGCATGTACCACCACACCTGGCTAATTTTTTGTATTTTTAGTAGAGATGGGTTACCATGTTGGCCAGGCTCATTTTTTGAACTTCTGACCTCAGGTGATTCACCCTCCTCGGCCTCCCAAAGTGCTGGGATTACAGGCATGAGCCACCTCATCCAGCCAATAATCTCTGTTCTTAACAAGTTTCCTAGCTGATTCTTTTGCAGCAATCTCAGTGAGAAATGGCATTGTGGAACTATTGATCTAAAACTCTAGCATAATGGCTTAGTGCAACACCAAATTTACAAGCTGCTTCCTATAAAAGCTTTGTTACTCCAATTGGACTTTAAGCTCCTTAAAGACATGCGTAATATTTAAATCATAACTTCTCACTGCCACAAATCTACCTAAAGCTGATTACATAATAGATTCTCACAAAATATTTCCTGATTGACACAAAGCAGGAATGCCAAGAACATCAGAGAGACATTTGTGTGGGCTACCATCTTGGAGCCCGTTTAAATATAAATTTTGCAAATATAAAGGGACAGAAAATGAATATGAGGGTAAAAGTATAGAACTAATGAGTTTTTTTGTTCAAGATTTTATTCTGAAATGTCCATACATTTTGTGAATGAAAAAGGACACAGTATTTCTGAATTTTTAGGTTCAGGCAAGTATAATCCTCTTGTACAGGAAAAAAAAGTATATTTATTCATCACCAATTTATATATTATACCCATTTACTTCCTTTTCCTTTCATATACATTTGGAATGTCAGATTAAGATAGGGACAGTCTTCTAATAAAGAAGAAGACAGGGCCGGGCGCGGTGGCTCAAGCCTGTAATCCCAGCACTTTGGGAGGCCGAGGCGGGTGGATCACGAGGTCAAGAGATCAAGACCATCCTGGTCAACATGGTGAAACCCCGTCTCTACTAAAACTACAAAAAATTAGCTGGGCATGGTGGTGCGTGCCTGTAATCCCAGCTACTCAGGAGGCTGAGGCAGGAGAATTGCCTGAACCCAGGAGGTGGAGGTTGCGGTGAGCCG
>NW_022436947.1:1720097-1751778 GCF_009761245.1 Sapajus apella | reverse complement strand
CAAAAAAAAAAAAAAAAAAAAAAAAAGAAGAAGACAAATGGATTATAAACAAAATAACAAATTTGATCTTTAAAAGATGAACAAATAGTCATCTAAAACTCTCCAAAAACCCAGCTGACAGTTTTATTTCCCATTGCAAGTACAGAAGGGAAAACTATATTTTCTAAGGCCTAATGACACCTACAGAAGATTGAATATATACAGAAATAAGAGTTCACACCCTGGGATAAAAGATAATAGCAAAAACTTACATATCTAGGACATTTAGTGATGAATCAAGTACAAAGGACAAGAGTCAACTAAGGCAAATCAAGTAGATCTAGTTTTCCTACTAACCTTTCTCATCTTATAAATAAGTCTTCAGGACCTGCATCTAAGGGGAATGAACACATTCCAAACCAAGTCAAGCCATCAGAAAGCATTCACATTAAAGACCTCTCTGTTGGAACAGAAACTAAAGCAGCATTCTAAGGGGGACTTAATATCCTTAGCATGCTTTTTCATTCTTGGTAAAAGATGAGTTAGAGTAGGGTCTGAACCACAGAAATCTTGACATAATTCATAACAAATATCCTACATGGAAATTTATATATGACCCAGAGATCTCTAAGAATTTTAATAGATGGCCAGAAGTGGTGGCTCACACCTGTAATCCTAGCACTTTGGGAGGCCGAGGACGGATCGCTTGAGGACAGGAGTTCAAGATGAGCCTGGGCAACAAGGCAAAACCCAACCTCTACTAAAAATACAAAAATTAGCTGGCCGTGGTGGCACATGCTTTGAATCCTAGCTATTCAGGAGGCTGAGGTGCAAGAATTACTTGAACCCAGGAAGCGGAGATCGCAGAGTGAGCTGAGATCATCCCACTGCTCCCCAGCCTGGGCAACAGAGTAAGACTCTGTCTCCAAAAAGAGAACTTTAATACAATTATAAATCAGAAGTATCCATCACTAGCAAAATAGGTAGCACTGAGTTGCTAGAAAAGTCAACAGCAAGCACTGGACCTTTCTATTTTAAAACATACAAGCCAAGCCAGGGCAAGGCAATATGTAAAGTACATAAAGTGTAAGAAGGATTTTTTTTTTTTTTTTTTTTTTTTGAGACAGAGTTTTGCTCTTGTTGCCCAGGCTGGAGTGCAATGGCGCGATCTCAGCTCACTGCAACCTTCACCTCCCGGGTTCAAGCGATTCTCCTGTCTTAGCCTCCCTAGTAGCTAGGATTACAGGTATACGCCACCATGCCCAGCTAATTTTGTATTTTTAGTAGAGATGGGATTTCTCCGTGTTGGTCAGGCTGGTCTCAAACTACTGACCTCAGGTGATCTGGCCACCTTGGCCTCCCAAACTGCTGGGATTATAGGAGTGAGCCACCACACCTGGCCTGTAAGAAGTATTTTTAACCTATTCACATATTGGATCCATTCAAGAGATAATCTGTCATTATAGGTTCCTCAAAGTCCATTTTGTAATTCCCCTCTGCTGCCAGGCTGGAGTGCAGTGGCGAGATCTGGGCTCACTGCAACCTCTGTCTCCTGGGTTCAAGCGATTCTCATACCTCAACCTCCCAAGTAGCTGAGATTACAGGTATGTGCCACCACACCCAGCTAATTTTTGTATTTTTAGCAGAGACAGGGTTTCACCATGTTAGCCAGGATGGTCTTGATCTCCTGACCTCATAATCTGCCTGCCTTGGCCTCCCAAAGTGCTGGCCATTTTGTCGTTTTTAATTTCCACTAAAGGTCACATCATCGATGACTGGCAGGTATAAGAAAAATACAGGCAGTCCTTGCTTTGCATGGTAGTGCGGGACCACAAAAATAACCATGCAAGCTGAAATCATGCAAAGTGATTTTAATAATCAATAGGGGAAATTACAGTTGTTCTGGTGTCCTTTAAAAATGTTTGTCAAAGCATTAAAAACTCTCTTACTGTTGGTAACAATGTAAAGAAAAATGAAAAAACAGTAAAACTAATACTTTAGTACACTATAATTTAAAACATTATGCCATTTAGTGTGCCTTCACTAAGTGCCTCTGGCTGCCTGTCTAGAGTTCCGCAAATGGTGGCAGTGGCAGTGTTCCCACTGTCGGTTACTTATTTTATTGCTCCATTTATGCTCAAGTGGATTTTACTTCTAGAGTTACCATTCTTGGTTTCTTTGTTGCTCTTTCATCTTTACTGGCCACTTCCCACTTTTGATTATCTATTTTGCCAATAGGTCATGTAAGTTTATTACTTAAGAGGCAAGGAGGCAGCAAAACACACTCTCCTGTCTGTGTGTAAACTGAAGAACAAATACGTGGCTGTTATTTTTGCAGTGACTTCTGATCTGCATTCTGAATAGCTGGCAGAAGAATCTGTACTTCATGCATTCACAGGTAATATACCACGGTGACTGAAATTTGAATCCTAGGTGACTAGTGTTGTTATCTTACGGTAATTTAAATCAGTGCACATCAGAACCCTGCAAAGCAAGTCCTGCCTATACAGCATTCTCTTAAAAAGCATTTTTAAAAGTGTCCTGGACGGGCATGGTAGCTCACGTCTAAAATCCCAGTACTTTGGGAGGATAAGGCAGGGAACTTCTTGAAGTCAAGAGTTCAAGACCAGCCTGGGGAAAATGAGACCCCCGTCTCTACCCAAAAAAAAAAAAAGATTTTTAAAATTAGCCAGGTATAGTGGCATGTACCTGTAGCCCAAGCTACTCAGGACACTAAGGTGGGAAGATTGCTTGAGCCCAGGAGTTTGAGGCTGCAGTGAGCTATGACTGCACCACTGCACTCCAGCCTAGGAGACAAGGTAAGACTCCGGCTCTCAAAAAAAAAAAAAAAAAAAAGACAAAAAACAGTGTCCTGCAGGAGTCAAAGGTATTCACAAAAATATTCCATAGTTATAAGAGAGACATAAGGGAGACACTGGGCTGAGATCAAATCACCTTTATTTACCAGCAGTACTTCTCAAGGAATTCAACAAGTTATTGAACACTTTGAATTTCCATGTTGGGGATCAAGCATAAGTGATAAATACTATACCCAATCTCAGGTCTGTCTCTCTCTTCCCTCTGCCCCCTGACAAAACACTTCATGGGTTATTATTTTCCACCTTAGAAAACTGCCTTAGAAGCTAATTTTCAGATACACCAGATGTAAAGAGTTTATTATTTGTTTTTATAACTGTTACAATTTTACAATTTAAATTTACAAAATTAAAGCATTTTTAATGCTTTGCAATTTTATAATTGGTACAAAGTACCAATAAACCAAGTGCATTGTAAAATTACCCCCTTATCAACACAGGAGATTAAAATGGTGATAGCATTACCAAGCATTTACTGAATACTAACAAAGCATGTTAATGAATGCATAAGAACCAAAGAGTCAATAACTGATCATACATACACTAAAACTTTCTAAAACTCTCTTTTTAACCTCAAAAGAAACAGACTGTTTGTCTCTGATTCCTCTTATTATAATATGATTAACAAGTATTTGTAGGGCTCTTTCTAGGCTGAAGCCTAATTACTGAGTCAAATCTTCTTACATAGATCAAACTACAAGAAGCAAAATACATAAGAAGCAAGATATAACCTATCTCTAAGCCAGCCATATGATTTTCTTCTAGATAAAATTACTGGAAGCCAGGGCTACCCTTACCCACCAAGCATAGCTTCTATCCTAGGGTAAGAATTCAAAGCTATACTCTAGCACCACAAGCACTCTGATTTCAGTAATTCCAACCTTGCCTGTCAGATTTATTTAAGTGATTATTTGCCAAATCCCTTTTGCACAGCTTGACTCCATTCCTGGCTAGGGTCATCCTTTTGTCACCAGTGTATCAGAATACAGAGTGAGCAATTTAAGAAGACCCGATGCCTAATCCCACATAGAAATCTTGTTTTGTTCTAGTTAAGAAAACAAAATTAGGAGGCAATGGGAGCTGGTCAAAGCAGACCAAGAGGCAACAGGAAAAGAGAATCGCAAGGAAGGAGATAAAACACTATCAATAAATGGCCACTGGTGTGGGGCAATTTAGTGTACAAGCAGTCCAGCAGCCCACACGGCACAGAAGATAACTAAGGTCCACAATACTTAGTCAACAAAATTATATGTCAACTATTTTTAGAAGGATTTTGACAGACATGTTATGCTTTTCTTAATAGACTATTACTCTATTTAAAGCAGTTTAATCTCCTGAGTAACTTTTCTGAGGACAGTTACATTTCACAAGTAGAACTTTCAGTTATAGGAAAATCTTATATATGTAGACCATATCATTCCCCAAAGATGGTAAAGTGGTTGCTAGTCTTCTTATTTGCCAATTAATCTGTGAAATGTTAACACCTCATTGCAACAGTTCTCATGCTAAAGGTTACTTACCATCATAGGAGGTTTCTAGTGTTTTGAAAAAGAAGGGATTCTAAAGGAATGAAGAAATAAGTTAAAACAGCAACAAACGGATTCAAATTAAAATCATATCACAAGTAACCTTCAAGGCAGCATATTTTTTCAAGGTAGCAGGATCAGAAAACTATTCAATGAGGTAAGAAAGCAGCTTTCATATTCTACCTTGAGAGCCATGTTCACAATGTGTCTGTACACAGGTACAGGTCAATGAAATCACATCATTATACAGGCATTAATACACAAACACAATCATCACGCGAAAAATCTGTTATCAACGAAATCCAAACTCTATTTTCAAACCCCATATCTCTTGCTATGACCTTTCTTTTCATTAACAATTTACCTACTGGTTTAGGGTTAGAGTCCCCCATAAGCAGAACCTGAGACAGGATTGCAGGCATTCACATGGGAAGTGAGCCCTGGAAGCACTGGTAAGTGAATGGAAAAGTGAGACAAAGAAAGGGAGGCCGCTTTGGGGACAACTGGTAGACTAAGTAAAAGGGGCTTCAGAGTGGCCCCATCCAAAATAAAAGGAAGCTAGGTATTTATTATCTACCATCTCCCATTAGATAATGGTTGAGGATTGTCCCAGAGGCATAATGTCCCAGCATTTCCAACCTGCTTCAAGTACAAGCTGCTGAGCTCCATCAGTCAGAGAACGCCCTGAAGCCAAGTATCAGGTGTTTTCAGCAAGAAGTATTCCAGATAGAGACAGAGATGGACAGAGACAGAGATGGAAACAGAGAAAGCCAGGGGACCCAGGTGAGGCTCCTACAGACCCTGCTGCATATGTACAAGCCTAGTCTCGCAAACCTCTAATGCACACACCCTTAACTTGCTCATTTCTTGTACAGATATGCTCATCTTCATACTCACTGTCTTCTCTATTCTTTTATCCCAGCAACCTCTCAGGGATAAACACGGAACAAGAATATACATAAAATGGTATAATAAATACTTATAGGTAAATAGTACAGATTAAGTACATAATACTTAGGTAATATTTAATACTTAATTACTGAAAAAAGATTAAGGACAAAATTGTCCAACTTGATAAGGAAATCCACAATTGATTTGTATAGGAGGAAAAGAACCATCTTCAGATCTTAGGAATTCTCCAGAGGGAAAAATAATCATTTCAAGCAACTATGTGACAGTTCTAAAGAGATGAATAAAATCGATGGATTTTTAAGACAAATTTTGTCCCACCCACCACTGAGGGTAGCCTCAGGTTTAGGCTGAACTACAGTAGGCTCAGCTACCATGAATCTCTGTGAGACTGCACCATTATGTAAAACACTGAGGCCAGGCACGGTGGCCCATGCCTGTAACCCTAGCACTTTGGGAGGCCTAGGTGGGAGGGTTAGTTGAGCCCAGGAGTTCAAGACCAGCCTGGGCAACATATTGAAACTTTGACTCTACAAAAATATTTAAAAATTAGCTGGGTGTGTTGGTGCACACCTGTAGTCCCAGCTAGTTGGGAGGCTGAAGTGTGAGGATCGCTTGAGCCTGGGAGGTCAAGGCTGCAATGTGCTGTGATTATGCAACAGCACTCCAGCCTGGTCGACAGAGAGGGACTGTAATTAATTAAACAAAGAAATAAATAAATAACTGAGGCAGGGCACAGTGGCCCATGCTTGTAATCCCAGCACTTTGGGAGGCCGAGGCGGGTGGATCACTTGAGGTCAAGAGTTCAAGACCAGCCTGGCCAACATGGTAAAACCCCGTCTCTATTAAAAATACAATTTAAAAAAAAAAAAACCTAGTCAGGCATGGTGGTGCATACCTGTAATCCCAGCTACTAGGGAGGTTGAGACAGGAGAATTGCTTGAACCCAGGAGGCAGAGGTTGCAGTGAGCCAAGGTCGCACCACTGCACTCCAGCCCGGGCCACAGAGCAAGGCTCCGTCTCAAATAATAATAATAACTGAAACGTTGAAGCAGGTGGAAAAAGGGCAATAGTCTTTTTGACCAAAGGGATTGAAATATCTTAGCTATTTTAAGAGACATCCCCCAGAGAAAAAAGCACTTCAGAAACTATTTAAAAACAAAGGAAGAAATTGTGGTAATGAGCAGGGAATTTTCAGAGAAGTTTTACTGAGAAGGACAACTGTTCCACTAAAGTTCATTTAAGTACTGACTTACAACTTTCATGTTAAAAGCACTACTCTGCTTTCTGGAGGGCAGAAGGAAGGGGAACAGTTAGGAAGCTACTTCAGTAAGCCCATCCTACACAAGGATAGTGATGAAGGCAGCCAGTAGCAGTGAGATTCTGAAGGTAAGCAAACAAGATCTGGCCAAAAATTCTGGCCTGAAATAACACGAAGGACTGCCATTAAGAGAGATGAAGAGGACTACAGGAGGAGGAGCAGGTCTGATCAAGAAGGGAGGGAGATGTGAGGTTCGATTCTGCATACTCTCAAGGTTGGCCTATCTATATTCATCCAAGTGGAGATATGAAGTTAGCAATTTATATTCAAGACTAGCGCTCAGGGGAAGACAGCTACGAAAAAGATCAGATGCATGCTGGAAAAACTACTGAGTTACCGTGGGGTACCCTGCAGTAAAAGATCAGGGAGATAAGAAGGAATTGCTACCCTGAGAAGGAGGAGTTGCAAAAGCAGAAGGAAAATGAGCACAGGGGTTCCCCAGGTGCCAAGGTAGGTGATGTTCACTGGTAACTTTGACAAGAACTGTTTCAATAGAGCGGTAACAATAAAGGCCTGATTGGATTGAGCACAAAAGAAAACGGAACCTCTCTCATTTCCTCAGAGAAGAAAAAAACTAGACACAGCAAGTAGGAACAACTCGATGAATTTTGCTATGAAGGTAAGCAACGAAACAGGGCTGCAGCTGAAGAGGGATGTCAAGTCAAGAAAAGAGGTTTTTGTATTTTTTTTTTTTTAAATAAAGGATATAGGCCGGGCTTCATGACTCAGGCCTGTAATCCCATACTTGGAGAGCCCAAGGTGGGTGGATCACTTGAGGTCAGGAGTTTGAAACCAGCCTGGCCAACATGGTGAAACCCTGTCTCTACTAAAAATACAAAAAAATTAGCCAGGCATGGTGGCACACACCTGTAATCCTAACTACTCAGGAGGCTGAGGCAGGAGAATCACTTGAACCCTGGAGGTGGAGGTTGCAATGAACCGAGATCATGCTAATGCACTCCAGCCTGGACAACAGAGCAAGACTCCATCTCAAAAAAAAATTAAAAATTAAAAATTAAAATAAAGGATATATACATACAATTTGCATGCTGAAAAAAAAAAAATGATGAGGTAGGGATACAACTGTTGAAGCCAGGTCTACAATCTACATGACTTAGCAGTTGCCTTTTCTTTTTGAAAAGTTCTTTTGGCTTTGACAGTTCAGAAATTTCCTAAATCTGAACACAGATATTTCTACACTAAGGGAAACTTTGGTCCAAAGTGTAGCGTTATGCGTATCTGGCTTGAGGCCTGCTAGGAAGATGAGATTCCTGAGGAGCTGATCATCAATTCACCCAATCTTGCCATTCATACTGAGGAACATCCTGAGGCTGTGAGCAGTTTCTCACATCCCTTGGGCAGGCAATGTCACCACTAAAATAGGGAGGAATCAAGAGGACCTCAGGACCGGTATAACCACGAGAATGGCTGGACCTGATGGGATCCAGATGCAATCAGCACTATCACTGGCAACAGAGCAGCTTTATGGGAAACTGAAGGCCAAGGAAGTTTGTCCTGCCAGTGGGACAAATTCCGCTGAGCCTCCTGCTTTTATCTTTTTTTTTTTTGAGATGGAGTCTTGCTCTTGTCACCCAGGCAGGAGTGCAGTGGCACAATCTCGGCTCACTGCAGACTCTGCCCCCTGGGTTCAAGCGATTCTCCTGACTCGCCCTCCCGTGTAGCTGGGATTACAGGCACCTGCCACCACACCTGGCTAATTTTTGTATTTTTAGGAGAGACAGGGTTTCACCATTTTGGCCAGGCTGGTGTTGGACTCCTGACCTCGTGATCCGCCTGCCTCGGCCTCCCAAAGTGCTGGGATTACAGGTGTGAGTCACCGCGCCCAGCGAGCCTCCTGCTTTGTATAGCCATTCTCATTTGCTTATTTAAGTTCTTCAATCCTTAACTTCCATTAAACAAAACTGGTATTCTTTCTCTGTGTCTACTAGCCTATCAATCATCATTACTCTTCTGACAATCTTATAGGTACACATTTTAGATAATTTTATTTCAATAAATATATATATTTTCTTTACCTATTAAAATGTGGGCCAGGAATGGTGGCTCACGCCTGTAATCCAAGCACTTTGGAGGCCAAGGCGGGCAGATCACCTGAGGTCAGGAGCTCAAGACCAGCCTGACCAACATGGTGAAACCCCGTCTTAAAAAAAAAAAAAAAAAAAAAAAAAGTGACATGAGCATCACTAACACGATTTAGCAGATACCTCTGTTTAAGGCAAGTAAATTTTTAAAAACAAAATCCATTTAAAGCAATTTTAAAGAAAAGTATTAAATAAGTATCAAAAGTGTTACACTGAATGGCAGAAACTGTGATAGTGGCCAATGAAAGCATGAAATGTGATGATGGTAAATGAAACGAAAAACTTACTGATATGGTGGAGAGGAAGGTATGGAAAGGGAAGAAAAGTCACTCATATCCTAATATTACTTGAAGTCCTAAGAAGCCTGTATCAAGGTCTTTCTTTGTTCTGTCCTCTCAGAGTGTCTGAGTTGGTGACTGAATCAGCAGCAGCCCTGGGGTGAGGGGTAGGGCTGCAAAACAAAACACTGTGCAGACCCGCAACAGATAAGCATAGGACGGTCTCTGATTTACAACAATTCGATTTAGGATTTTTCAGTTTTATGATGGGTTTATCAAGATGTAGCACCATGGGAAATCAAGGAGTGGTTCCCCTGGGGCTGAGGTGGTAACATTCCTGAATAGATGGGTGGCCCCAACAAGTGATCCTGAGGGAGAGTGGTGTGAAACTTTGGAGCTTCAAGAGGATAATCAATTGCATAAGGGGTAAAGAATGAGAAAACTGAGAAATTAGGTTCAGATTGGGGATATGACCTCTCCTACCACAGGCTGGATGCCCACAAAGGCAAAGATAAGAAGAGAAAAAGTAAGGGTCTGGTAGAGTCCAGCACTGAGAACTTGGCATTTGGATGGTTGGAAAAGCAGGTATGAGGAAAGATGTCCCTGAACCAAACAGAAGGGACTAAGTTCACCCAGTCACCATGGGCTCTAAAGAAAACTTTGATCCTTTGATATAAGGACAGGCTGGCACAAAAAAAAGTGATTCAAAACATCAGGCACACCAAGTTAGCCTTTAAAGAAGTACTGAAATAGGAAGAATGTAAGAGAGAAATATGAATCAGACCTGTGACAAGTTAAATTCAGTAAAAAGACTAAAATTCCTATAATCTGCATATAGTTTAACACCCCATGATTCCCTCAAAACATAGTAAAGTAAAAAGGACTGACCACATGTCTACATTGTAGCAAATGTGACAGGGGAGGCACTCTGGCAATTCACAAAGAAGAGGAAAAACCCATGAACCCACAAACCCATCCTTGGAGAGGAAAGCTCCCATGTGGTTACCACAGAAAGTTTCCAAAGCCATTAATGGAAATTGGCCAGAATGCCCCTGTTTCAAGGATACCAGTGGTCCCATACCACCACTGATCAGCTCAGTTAAAATGCTATCAAAACTGTTTCATGTTCTGACCTTTGTTCATTTTTTAAAAACTATTCTGCAGGATTCCAGACAATGGAAATATCTTCAGGTCACATCTCCATGACCATTTTATTTTCTTTTTAAATATTTATTAATATTAAAGTTTTAAGGGATACTGCATAAATCAAAAGGTCTACACTGGACCACATTCCAGTTTCTTTGTGAAATAGTGAACACTCACCTGACAACAGCTTTTGCACATTAAAAATACCAAATTATCTACAATGGTGTAAGTTCCCCCAGCTTTCACAACTTCATGATTTTACTGCACACGTCAAACTGTCAAGATTACTAACTGGTAAACAGGAGTCCATGTTGGGTGTTTGAAATTCCATGTTGGGTGTTTTGTGCTCAAGGAAAAACGGCATTTCTAAATTATAAAAGAAGAGAATGTTAACAAAACATTCTGAAAGTGTTTTAGCCCTCTTCCCCATAACGAAATATAAATTGAACGTAAGATCACTGTATTTTCTCTGACACTGACTTTTGTGTTAAGATGAATGCAACTTACAGCCCCAGTAAATAAGAATCTTACATTTGTATAATATATTTAAGCTCAACCTTCTATTTCATTATCAGTGTTCTTTACACTTGTCTTTGATCAACAGTCCCTTTAGAATATGAATTTTAAAATGTGACTACAGATAAAAACAGTTTCAAAATGCTCACCAAGAACAAAGATAAACATACACACAAAAATATATATCCTGCAGCATTGTTAAGTAGTAATAACAAAAGAGAAACCAACTGAAGAATTGATCATCAAGAGAGGACCAGTTAAATTATAGTAAATCCACAGAATGGAATTCTATACAGCCATTAAAAAGAATGAGACATCTGTACATGCTGATATGACAAGCTCTCTGAGATATCCAGGATATTTTATTAAATAAAAAGAGTAAGATTTTTGCTTTTCCTTTTTTTTTTTTTTTTTCACCTTTCTATATTGCTTGAATTTCTTGCCAGGTCCTTTTAAGAGATAGTCTTGCTCTACCACCCAAGCTGGAGTACAGTGGCAAGATCACACAATCTTAGCTCACTACAGCCTCGAATTCCTGCACTCAAGCCTCAGCTTCCTGAGGAGCTGGGACTACAGGCACATGCCACCACAACCAGCTAATTTATTTTTTGTATTGATGAGGGTCTTGCTATGTTTCCCAGGCTGGTCTCAAACTTCTGGCCTCAAGTGATCCTCCCACCTCAGTCTTCCAAAGCACTGGGATTATAAATGTGAAGCACAGTGGCTGTCCCTCTTACCAGATCTTTTTTGTTTTGTTCTGTTTTTTGTTTGCTTTTTTAATGACAGTTTATATGGTCAAAGGAGACATGGACCTTTTTATGTATTTGCTTTTCTGCTTCTCTATATTGCTCAATATTACACATTAAATTATATTCCTTTAAATAATAGTTCTCATCCTTTAAGTAATCAATGAGGATGCTAATGAAACCATTTAAAAAATTACTGATAATGGAAAATAATCAAGAATTTAATTTTGCCTCTCCTACAGTGTACAACTAGGCAACCAAAGACTAAAGGAAAATTTTCTCTTTCTATAAGTATTACAAGTAACAAATGAAAAAACCATTTTATGATTATCAGTTATAAAATTTTATAATTATAATGCTAAAGGTATCATTTTGCAACTGCTAATGAATGAACAGATACTGACATTGATCAATGGCAGCCAACATGACAAAAAGAGAAACAACCAGACATTTTATGCCTTCTGCTGAGGTTCCTGATAGAACGCTGCAGCACTCTCCTAAGAAATTTTTGGGAGTTTGCGGGGACCTGAATCTGATCAAGCTTCTCTAGAGCCAACTACCAATTTATAGGAAAGGGAGAAGCATGTTAAAACGTTCTGCAGGGATGTAATCAGCAAAATCCAGAAAGTGGAAATTTTTAGGATAAACCACCACTTTGTGCAACAAAGAGTTTGCAAGGCTGGTGGGGTGAAAGGAAGACCTCAAAGAAAAACCTATGGATCAGAGTTTCTCAACAATAGCACTATGGAGATTTCAGGCTAGACCATTCTTTCTTGTGGGGGCTAACCAGTGCAGAATGTTTAGTAGCATCCCTGCCCTCAACCTACTAGCTGCCAGTAGCAACCACTCCGCCACTCCCAAATCAAAAATGTCTCTAGACATTGACTAGTGTTCCCTGGGAGACAAAATCTCATCTAATTGAGAATCACTGCTATATATTAAGAAACTTACAAGATGTAGCAACTAATCACAATGTGTGAACCTTATTTAGATCTTGATTCAAAAAAATTATGACATTTTCGAGACAACTAGAAATTTGGACACTAGGTATTGATGTTATTAAGAAATTGTTGCCAGGCGCGGTGGCTCAAGCCTGTAATCCCAGCACTTTGGGAGGCCGAGGCGGGTGGATCACGAGGTCAAGAGATCGAGACCATCCTGGTCAACATGGTGAAACCCCGTCTCTACTAAAAAAAAAAAAACTACAAAACATTAGCTGGGCATGGTGGCACGTGCCTGTAATCCCAGCTACTCAGGAGGTTGAGGCGGGAAAATTGCCTGAACCCAGGAGGCGGAGGTTGCGGTGAGCCGAGATCGCGCCATTGCACTCCAGCCTGGGTAACAAGAGCGAAACTCCGTCCAAAAAAAAAAAAGAAATTGTTAACTATTTTTAATTATAATACAAGTATTGTAGGTTTTTAAAACTGAGGCCTTATTTTTAGATTTACATGCTGAAATACTCAATAGATATAATGATATGATGTCAGGAGTTTGCTTCAAAATAGCCAGGTAAGGGGGTAGTAATGAAACTGGCTGTGAATTGATACTCACTGAAGCAGGCTTATGGAACCTGGAAGAACAAGATATATTCAGTCTACTTCTGCATATGTTTGATATTTTCTCTTTAAAAAAAATTAAAGTCAAGAAGACCATGGTGGCTGGCAGCACTCAACTGAATGATAAACCAATCAGGTGACGAATTTCCACCAACAATGCCATGTACACTTGCTCATATGCCCTCAGAGGCTCTCAAACTAATCGATTTTAAAAGGAAAATAATCACTATCTTTTTAAAAGACAAATTAAAATAAATGAACCCCAGGATACTCTAAATCCCTAGGGTTCACAAAACACAGGTTAGAAAATGCTGCTTTCGGCAAATTCCTGGATCATTGGTGCTCTAGAGACTCCTATTATATACATTTGCCTGCTCAGTGTTTGCTACACTATGTCACTAATAATTGCCAATTTTGTTTTATTCTAAAAACTACTGGAGGCAGTGGTGGTTTTTTAAAAAAAAAAAAATTAGATACATAATAATATTTTTAAATTTAGCGACAAAGCATCCTTAAGACACAACTTAATTATCCAATAGTAAACCAAGTAGTTAGGGCTGTTTTCCCACCAGGCTGTTCTTCACAGTAGCTAATGATAAGCTACCCTTAAAAGTACGTTACAGTAGTCCCCTTCTTATCTGTGGTTTCACTTTCCAAGGTTTCAGATACCAGTGGTCAGCCAAGATCCAAAAATATTAAATGAAATCTTCCAGAAATATACAATTCTTAAGTTTTAAACTGCCTGCCGTCCTGAGCATCATGATGAAATCTTGCACTATCCCATCTAGGATGTCAATCATCCCTCTATTTGTGTATCCAGACTGTTTACACTACCTGCCCACAAGTCTCCGAGTTATGAGATCAACTGTCATGGTATCAATGCTTGCGTTCAGTTAACTGTTATTTTACTTAATAATGGCCTCAAAGCGCAAGAGCAGTGAGGCTGGTGTGATGCTGGCAATGCAGATATGCCAAAAAGAAACCATAAAGTGCTTCCATTAAGTGAAAAGTAATAGTTCTTGATTTAAGGAAAAATTAAAAACAGTATGTTGGGCTGCTAAGACCTACAGTAAGAACAATTCTATCAGCCAGGTGCAGTGGCTCATGCCTGTAATCCCAGCACTTTGTGAGGCTGAGGTGGGTGGATCACAAGAGGAATTCAATACCAGCCTGGCCAAGATGCTGAAACCCTGTCTCTATTAAAAATACAGAAAAAATTAGCTGGGTGTGGTGGTGCATGTCTGTAATCCCAGCTACTGGGGAGGCTGAGGCAGAGAATCACTTGAACCCGGGAGGTGGAAGTTGCAGTGAGCCAAGATAGCACCACTGCAGTCCAGCCTGGGCGAAGACTCTATTTCAAAAAAAAAAAAAAAAGAAAGAAAGAACAATTCTATCTATAAAATTGTGAAGGAGGGAAAAGAAATTCTTGTTAGTTTTGCTGTTGCACCTTAAACTGTAAAGTTACAGCCACACTGTATGATAACTTTTATTACAATACATTGTTGTAATGTTCTATTTTATCATCAGTTATTGCTGTTCATCTCTTATTGTGTGCCTCATTTAGAAGTTGAACTTTGTCATGGGTATGTATGTATAGGAAAAAACGTGGTATAGTTAGAGTTCAGTACTATCTGTAGTTTCAGGCATCCACCGGGGGTCTCAGGTAAGGGGGGGACACTACTATATATGCACATTAATAGCTCTAAGGAAGAAAACCATACGATTCTCTCCACAGATGCTGAAGGAGCCTTTGATAAAATTCAACATCCATTCATGATAAAAAATACTTAAATAAAATTGAGGAATACTTTTTTCCTTTTTTTTTTTTTTTTTTTTGAGGTAGGGTCTCACTGTGTCACTCAGGCTGGAGTACACTGGTGGGATCACAGCTTACTGCAGACTCAACCTCCAAAGCTCAAGCAATCCTTCCGCCTCAGCCTTCCAAGTAGCTTCAACTACAGGCACACCCCACCATGTCCAGTGAATTTTTGTATTTTTTGTAAAGACGGGGACTCACCATATTGCCCAGGCTAGTCTCAAACTCCTGGACTCAAGCCATCCACCCATCTTGGCCTCCCCAAGTGCTAGGATTACAGGCATGAGCCACTGCACCTAGTGGAATACTGTTTTAATATGACAAATTAAGTTCTAAAGCTAGTATCTTTCTTAATGAGGAAATATTAGAGGCATTTCTACTAAGATCAGGAACAAAGCAAGCATACCCACTATCTACCACTATTCAACACTATACTAGAGATATAAGCCTGTGCAATTATATAAGTAAAATCAAACAGAGGCATAAGAATGGACAAAGTAGTAAAATTCTCTATTTGCATATCATATATTAGTTCCCTAAATGATAACAAAACTAACTCAAATAATTTTTTCAGTAAGGTAGTAGGATATAAAAGTAACATTTAAAAAAGCAATAGTTTTCATATACACAAACAGTAACCAATAGCAAACAAATGGTAGAGAAAATCCCATTTATAATACTAACAAAGAAAAATACTTAGGAATAATCTTAAGATGTGTAAAATCTATACAAAGAAAAAAATCAAAGCATACCTGAAAGACACAAATGTAGATGTAAATAAAGAGATAATACTATTCTCAGAGAGAAAGACTCAACATTATGAAATGATCAGTTCTCAGGCTGGGCGCAGTGGCTCACACCTGTAATCCTAGCACTTTGGGAGGCCTAAGTGGGCGGATCACGAGGTCAGGAGTTCAAGACCACACTGGCCAATATGGTGAAACCCTGTCTCTACTAAAAAATACAAAACTTAACTGGGCATGGTGGCTTGTGCCTGTAATCCCGGCTACTTGGGAGGTTGAGGTAGGAAAATTGCTTAAACCGGGACCTAGGAGGCGGAGGTTGCACTCCAGCCTGGGCTACAGAGCAAGACTCGATCTCAAAAAAAAAAAAAAAAAAAAAGAGTTCTCATAAGTTGAATGTAACCCTAATAAAAATCCCAACAATGCTTTTGAATGAAATTAGACAAGCTGATACTAAATTTCATATAGAAAAATACATCTACAAGAATAGCCAGAAAAACACTGAAAAAAAATACAATAAACTACAAGAATGGGGCAGCCCTTACCAGACTTACACCATGCTATATATAAAATCCTCTCTAAAGCCAGGTGTGGTGGTGCACGCCTGTAGTCCCAGCTACTTGGGAGGCTGAGGCAGGAGAATGGCTTAAACCCGGGAGGTGGAAGTTGCAGTGAACCAAAATTTCGCCATCTCAGCCTCCAGAGTAGCTGGGATTATAGGTGTGTGCTACTGTGCCCAGCTAATTTTTGTATTTTTTGTAGAGATGGAGTTTCACCATGCTGACCAAGCTGGTCTTGAACTCCTGACCTCAGGTGATCTGCCCACATGGCCTCCTCCAGTCTATTCTCCATGCAGCAACCTGGGGAATCCTTTAAAAGGTTTTGTCAACACATTTACTTCTCCACCCAATGCAAACTATTTGCTCAGAATAAAATCCAAAATATTAACCCTGGCCTACAACATCCATCAATGACCTGCCCACTTCACTCCACAGGTGTTACTGGTCTTCCTAGAGCATAACAAGCATAGTCCAGCCTCAGGCTGTTGTACTACTTTTTCCTTTGGCCTGGACCTCTCTTCCTTGTGCACAAATGTCTCCTCAAGACCTTCTATAATTACACCATATGAATAGCATTATTACCACCGCATCTCTTTCTCTCCCTCAACTCAATTCTTCTTCATAGCATTTATCACTTATTTCTCATATATATTTGCCTCTCTTTCCTTTTGAGACTATAAGTCACAAGAGAGCAAGGACTTTGTTTTATTCATTGCTATATTCCTAGCACCTGGTGTACTACAGACTCTTGGCAAAAGTCAACATCATACTCAATGACAAAACATAAGAAGAATCTCATTCAAGACAGAATCAAGAAACAACTTTTAAAATACTGTGTCAGTTAACAAACTGGCAAATTTTTAGGGTGCATGGCACATCTGTAATCCCAGCTACTTGAGAGACTGAGGCAGGAACACTGCTTGAGCCCAGGAGTTCAAGACCAGGCTGGGTTGGCAACCTAGTGAGACCTCCATCCCCCAACAACAAAAAACTTCAGTGCACATGCAGCTCAACAAATCTTTATATCTGTACACATTCATATAACCACCACCCAAGAAAGAATATGGCTGGGTGCAGTGGCTCACCCCTGTAATCCCAGAACTTTGGGAGGCCGAGGTGTGCGGATAACAAAGTCAGGAGATCGAGACCATCCTGGTGAACACGGTGAAACCCTGTCTTTACTAAAAATAAAAAAAATAATAAAACAGTAGCCAGGTGTGGTAGCACGTGCCTGAAATCCTAGCTACTCAGAGGGCGAGGCAGGAGAATCGTTTGAATCCAAGAGACGCAGGTTGCAGTGAGTGCACAACACAGCGAGGCTCTGTCTCAAAAAAATAATATGTTCTGCACCTCAGTAAGTCAGTCAATACCCCCCAAAAAGGTAAACACTATTCTGACTCCTAACCCCAATTATGCCTGTACTTGAACTTCACATAAACAGAATCAAACACTATGCTCTTTTGTACCAGACTTCTGTGTTCAACTTTATATGTGTGAGATCCATTCATGTTGTGTGCATCCATAGTGTATTCTTTTTTACAGCTTGGTATTCCATTTTATGACTGTACTACAATGTATCCAATCTACTGTTGATGACATTTAGGTTACAGTTTAGGGACAACATGAATAATGCTGCCATGAACAGGCCTGGGTATGTCTTTCGGTGGTAATACTTACTTATCTATAGATTAGCAGTTCTTGTTTGTTTTGGCAGGGGCTGGTTAATAATACCTTAGCTTGGGAGGATGCAGGGAACTAGAAAGCGCTGGTAAGAATATAAATTGGCATAACCTTCCTGGTAGACAGTGTGGCAATAGGCACAAGCAGCCTAAAAACATCTATACTCTTTGACCAATAATACTAGTTCAAGGAAATTTCTTAAGAAATTGCACATGCCAGGTCTTCTTCTGAGTGTTTTATAAGTATTAACTCATTTTATTTATTCTAAGGAAATAATTTAATGGCCACAATAATTTATTTAGGATGTCAATCATATCATTAGTAAACATAAGAAAAAGTAGTAAGCTAAATAACAGGGGAATTATTTTCAAATATATTGTACTTCTGTGAAATTAAACACTATGTAGCCACTAAAATGTTTTCAAAGAACATTAAAGATATAGGAAACAGTATACATTAATAAAAAAAAGGTAACAGTGGAATGCATAGAAAGAATTCCAGTTTTGTTCTTTTAAAAAGGATGTATGCATGTGATGAAGCAAATCAGTATGAATGTCATGATACTGTAAATGCTTTCTGATAAAAAAATAAAAAAGGATGTAAATACAGACCACGTTATTAATAAAATGGTAATCACTGAAGACATGAGTACTTCCATATCCTTTATACTTTTCTGCACTTTCCAACTTTTCTATAATATATTGCTTTTATCAACTAAAAAATGTGATTGAAGGCTACTAAACAATGGTGTTTACATTTAACAGGAAGAAAACAGAAACTGTAATACAATTCAATTAGGGCAGTGAGGCAGTTTTGCATAAGATGATATTAAAGTATTACAGAAAGACATCCAGCCTGGAGATAAGGGAATGAGCCTTATCAGGAAACATGTTCGCTGTGTCCACCAAGAACTCAGGGAGAAAGAACTCCATCTCTAGGTTAGACAGAACATTCCCAGCAAAATCCTGTTAATTCCACAGTTCACTGCCCCTAGAGTTCAATTATACACAGTACTCTGCCTGGCAAGTGTTCACTTCTCACTTCCAAAAAGGCTTAGGCAGATGGACGGATAGGAATTCCTGCATACTCAGGATGCAGCTAAAGCCTGAAGAAGCTGGTTCCAACCATCCTACATCCTGACAGAAAAGCATCAAGGACAGGCCTTCCTTCTCTGTCACAAGAAATTAGGGCAACAACTTTTCAGATTTCCTTATGTCAGAAGCGCCAGGCACAGTAAACTAAAATTTATATGTATCAAAATTTACTGATTCCCCAACTTTAAAAAGTCCCTCTACTTGAAGAAATAAAGTTAACAAATTATCCAGGCAATGGCAATTCTCTGTATCCAACTTCCTCCTCCCTCCTCTACACATGGACTGCCTCTGGTCCAATTAAATCTGAGCATAGTAAAGACACACCTTAGCCCTTTAAGGGTCAATTGTGATGGAAGCAAAGGATATTTAATAATACAAAGTAACATTTTGCTGTGTTCCAAAAAAAAAACACTCATTTCATGGTAAACATCAGAGTAAATACGAGAAAAACATACAGAGCCCAAATTACCAGTACTTAAGAATTAAACTTACATATTGATCATGAGAAAAACATACAGACCCCACATCACCAGTACCTCAGAATTTAAGCTTTGCCCGGCACAGTGGCACGTGCCTGTGGTCCCAGCTACTCGGGAGGCTGAGGTGGGAGGACTGCTTGAGCCCAGGAGTTCTGGGCTGTAGTGCGCTATGCCAACCGGGTGTTTGCACTAAGTTTGGCATCAATATGGTGACCTCCAGGGAGCGGGAGACCACCAGGTTGCCTAAGAAGCGGTGAACCGGCCCAGGTCGGAAACAGAGCAGGTCAAAACTCCCGTGCTGATCAGTAGTGGGATCGCACCTGTGAATAGCCACTGCACTCCAGCCTGGGCAACATAGCGAGACCTCGTCTCTTAAAAAATTAAAAAATCATTTAAAAAAATTAAACTTTAACATATACAAATTTATATGTCAAAGCAGAGACAGCATATTTGTTTCGGCCTTGCTCTCCCTCCTTCCTGTAAGCCCTCTGTATTTCCTCTTTAATTTCTCCTATTTACAAGTGTATACTTAAATGTATTACAAAATTCTCCATCAAATACTTGAGGCTTTTCATGGTTACAGTGTTAAGTAACCTAAATTAAGGTAAATACAATTCTAGTCTAAAATTTAGTAGCCTATCAAATCTTCACTGCATGAGACAAATTTCTTATGCAGCTTAACCGCCTCAAATTTCAAAAAATAGTTCTTGAAAAAAATAAGCATTTACATAATCACCAAGGATTCTGATTTTATTCTATATAGAAGCTAAATGTTCAGATAATCTTTATTCTAGTTACGTACAATATGTTATGGAAACAGAGGATGTGGAAATAGAATTGAATATACAAGACTGCTAAAGATTATCTTTATACGAAACAAGGACGCTGCCTTTCTTTTAAAGTGATAATTTGTTGTGTCTAGTTTTCTGTTGTCAGAATCGGCTAGCCTGAAAACTGATTAAGTAAAACTGTACTTGAAAATTAAGTAAAACTTAACTATACCTAGCACTCAACACTGCAAAGAACATTGTGATTTACATGGTTTTCTCTCCCTGGACCAGTAGATGGAGACTACGACATCTGGCCTGGTCGTGTAGTGTTTCTGTAAAAATTGAGGAGGGGGGAGCGGAGGCTGTATTTAAATGTCCTGCTGTCAATCAAAAGACACTTCCTACAATCACAGTCACCATATCTGCTATTACTCGTGAGCGTGCTCTCGCCAAGAGACAACACCAAACGGGGCCCGGGAAACCGGCTTCACCTAAAGGTGACCGCAGGCTTTGCCACAACACCCAAATAAGGACTTTGGGAGCCCAACCCCAACTAGTTTCTTTGTTTAAATGCCTGCGAATCCCTCCCACGCCGGAGTCAAGAGGCTGTGGCGCCGCCCTTTATTAGCCTTACACTTTGATTACAAAACACACGAGTCGGCGGCCTGGCTGCGGAGGCGGCCCGAGCTCTCAAACGTCAAACCCTGAGCGTGGCGTGGCTGA
Source organism: Sapajus apella (assembly GCF_009761245.1). Taxonomy (NCBI): domain Eukaryota; kingdom Metazoa; phylum Chordata; class Mammalia; order Primates; family Cebidae; genus Sapajus; species Sapajus apella. Next base: position 1,730,958 of record NW_022436947.1, on the reverse strand, counting down.
ATCAGAGGGTAGCGTCCGCCGCCGCAGCCAGCCTGCCGGCCCCGCAGCGTCCGCCGAGCCGACTCAAGTTCGCCGGTACCCGCGCCCGGGGCACAGCCGCGGGCGGTCCCGGTGTCGCCGTCCTCAGGCGACAGCAACTGCACTCTTTGTAAAGTTTGAGCCGCGGCGCGAGGGCGACCCAGGGGGTCCGGAGAAGCGTTCCCTTCGGGCCCCGCCGCCCACTCCATATGCCCCAGCACCAGTGACCGCGGGGAGTGCGGGGGCCCGGGGCCGAGACCCGGGTCAACCTGCTGCCCGCCGGGGGCCCAGCCCGAAGTCCCCGAGCACCTTTCAAGTCCCCTAGAGTGAGTGCCTCATCTGTTGCTCTGTTTACTCCGCGGAGACCCGCCGAGCCTGAGTGGCGCGGTCGCCTCCCGGGCCCGCAGCCGCCGCCGTCCCACAGCCCCAGGAAGTTTCATAAAGACGGGGAAGGGTGCGCGACGGGGACCAGCGGCGCGGAAGAGACACAGAGCCGGGGCGAGCCCATCGCCGCCCGGAAGGAAGGCAGGCGCGGCGGCCGGCCGAGCGGCCGGCGACTCGGGGCCGGAGCCCCGGGCGCGGCGGGGCGGGGCGGCGACGGCTCCGGCGGGCGAGGGGCTGAGGGCCCGACCGGCGCTCCGCCCGCTGCCCCCGCCGCGCCCGCCCGGCCGCGTCCCCTCGCCCCGGGCTCCCCCTGCCAACTTCTCCACCGGCCCCCTTTGTTCCTGTTTGTTGTGGCGACTCTTCGCCCGGGCCAGGCGAGCCCACCGGCTCCCCTCTGGAGCCCGCTCGGAGCCCGGCGAGCCCGGGGCCCCGCGAGCACCGCTGCCCGGCCCGGGGGCTTGGTGCCGGGGCCCCCTGGACCCTGGGCGCGGCGTGGCGGCCCGGCCCGAGGGAGGCGCGGACGGCCGGCGGCAGCAGCGGCGGTTGGTCGGTGGCCGACGGCGGCGGCGGCTGCTGGGCTGGAGGGGGTTTATTTACCTGCCGTGGAACCAGTCCTTGCAGATATCGCACTCGATCATGAAGCGGTTCACGTCGTACGGCTGCCGGCACACACAGTATACGGGCGGGGGCGGCGGGGGCGCCGAGGCCCGGCCCGGAGCCGCCACCGACACGGCTGCCGCGGCGGCTCCAGCTGCTGCTCCGGCGGCCACCGCCGCCGCCGCTCCGGCCATCTTTAAAAAACACACGCTCGCTCGCAGCTCCGCTCGCCGACTGGAGCGAGCGCAGCCGCCAGCCAGCGCCGCCTCCTGCAGCAGCCGCGGCGGCGGCGGCGGCGGCGGCGGCTGCGGCGGCGGCGCCTCAGTGCGCGCGCGCGAGGCCGCGGCGACTGGCGGAGGGGGAGGAGGCGGCGCGCGCGACGCGCGAGGCCCCGGCCCGGCTGCTTCCGGCGCTCGGCGCGGGGCCGTGCGTCTCGCGCACGTCTCTCGCGCTGGTGCGCGCTTCGCGCTCCCTTCCGCGGCGGCCGGGCGGAGGGAGCAGTTGAAGGGCACGCGGACGGCGGCGGAGGCGGAGGGAGCCGAGGCCCCGTGAGGACACGCGCGGCGGTTGCTGTGGCGGTGGCGGTGGCGGGCGCGCGACCGCAGCCGGAGGAGGACGGCGGGAGCGTGCAAGGAACCGGCTCGGCTATTTCGGAGCGAGAGCCGAGGCCGAGGAAGTTCCTGCGGAGTGCACCAGGGCAGACTAGGCGCCCCGTCCCGAGGAGGGCAAGCGGGGAAGTTTCCTCCTGCCGGGGTCGCCTCGCCTACTTAGGAGTATCTCCCAGTCCTCCGCAGCCGCCTAGCGAGAACCGGAGCTGCGGCGCCGCACCCGGCGTGGATCCATCCACGCTGACACACCGAGCCGGTTGTGTCTTTCCGAGGGGAGGAACATGCCGTGGAATCCAGTTAAACTTTGGAAAACGTCCCACCCGAATTCCCACTGAGCAGCGAGGAAACCAGAGCGTTGATGGAGCCACTGTTAGTTGCGGGAGGGCTGTCCCAGAGAGGAATGCAACGCTGTCGTCCTCTGGGAGGAACCAACCTTGAAATGGGGTTGGTGGAGAGAGGGATGGAGAAGAGCCGGCATGCTTAGAAATAACAAGACCTAGCTCCAAACCGTTCCGATTCCCAAGTTGGGAAGACGGGTAAAATTCTAAGTGACTTCTCCCTCGGAAGAGGGATACCACAAAAAGTGGAGTGCAGGGTACTTGGCACATAATTGGCCATCAGTAATTTTTGAATGGGTGAAATTGAGAGCCAAATATAAGATGATAAAGTGAAGGATAAAAACAGCAGGCAAATAATGAATAGGAAACATTGCTTTAGAATCATAACTGTGGCTTGGAAGGGATGTTAAGGATTTTCATTGAATTGAGTATTTGTAGTTGAATTTTTGCTGGCGTTTCTATCAATGAGGAAAGCCTTACAGCTCCCTAGGTAACTTTTGTTAAGGGAGGAAGAAGTGTCCTGTCACCCACCCCCAGGCAGAGTCGCTGATCTAATCTTTTTTTTTTTTTTGGCAATTTCACTCTTGTTGCCTGGGCTGGAGTGCAATGCCGCGACCTTGGCTCACTACAGCCTCCGCCTCCCAGGTTCAAAGGATCATCCTGCCTCAGCCTCTCAAGTAGCTGGAATTACAGGCGTGTGCCACCACGCCCGGCTAATTTTTGTATTTTCAGTAGAGACGGGGTGTCACCATGTTGGCCAGGCTGGTCTCAGACTCCTGACTTAAAGTGATCTGCCCGCCTCACAAAGTGTTGGGATTATAGGCGTGAGCTACTGTGTCCTGCCTAATCTCCTTTTTATAGTTGAGGGAAGCTAGTAACTTGCCTGAAGTCTCACAGATTAGAGCTCTACCTGAGGTGTTTCTCAATTGTGAACCATTTGTTTTTCTACCACACCACTGTTTGGCCCATATATAGCAGGAAAAGGAAAGGCTGGAAATCATAGCCTACCACACACTGAATAAGTTTGAAACATACTTCTACTGGAGAAAAAAAGAAAGTTACTGTAATTTTGGCATAGGCATCACATATTGCTGGAGTGGAAAGACGCATGCACTCAGGTCCTGCTTTCTATAAGCTGTGTGACCTCAGGCCAGTCACTCCATTTCTCCTGAACTAGATCCTTGATGATCTGTTGAAAGAAAAATTACGGATAGTAATACCTTCATTACCTCACAGAGGTTTTATAAGGAGCAAAAAGACACTGCTGTTGTTTTGTTTTGTTTTGTTTTGAGACGGAGTCTTGCTCTAGCCAGGCTGGAGTGCAGTGGCACGATCTCAACTCACTGCAACTTCGGTCTCCCAGATTCAAGCGATTCCCCTGCCTCAGCCTCCTGAGTACCTGGGACTACAGGCACATGCCACCACACCCGGCTAATTTTTTGTATTTTAGTAGAGACAAGGTTTCATGGCCAGGATGGTCTCAACATCCTGACCTCATGATCCACCCACCTCCGCCTCCCAAAGTGCTGGAATTACAGGCGTGAGCCACAACGCCCAGCCAAGACGATATATTTTTTAAATGTGCTTTGTAGAAGGTGTGTGTTGTCGGGACAATACAGCAGTGAAGAGAAGGCAAGCAAAGCTGTGTTGTTGAAATCTGGCTAAAGAGTACCAAATCAGTCTGGTATAGGGTGTCCTCTGGGGCCACCAGTCCTTGGGATGTTAATATGGAGTAGGCATGCCAGGGTATGAAGAAGGCAGCCAAGCAGAGAAGGAGGCAGCAGCAACAATGAGAGATTGGTTATCATTATGATTTGGATCTGTGTCCCCACCCAAATCTCATGTTGAGTTGTAATCCCCAATGTTGGAGGTGGGGCCTGCTGAGTGCTGACTGGATCATGGGGGTGGATTTCTCATGAATGGTTTAGTACCATCCACTTGGTATTGTCCCCGTGATAACGAGTGAGTTCTCAATCTGGTCATCTAAAAGCATGCGGCACCTCCTCCCTCTGGCTCCTGCTCTAACCATGTGATGCAGCTTGTCTTCAGCCATGATCGTACGTTTCCTGAGGCCTCCCCAGAAGCCAAGCAGATGCCAGCATCATGCTTCCTGTACAGCCTGCCTTCCATGAGCCAATTAAACCTCTCTTCTTTACAAATTGCAGTCTCTGATTTTTCTTTTCTTTCTTTTTTTTTTTTTTTTTTAAGACAGATTCTTGCTCTGTCACCCAGGCTGGAGTGCAATGTTGCGATCTCGGCTCACTGCAACCTCTACCTCCCAGGTTCAAGTAATTCTCATGCCTCAGCCTCCTGAGTAGCTGGGATTATAGGTGCCTGGCACCATGCCCAGCTAATTTTTGTATTTTTAGTAGAAACAAGGTTTCACCATGTTGGCCAGGCTGGTCTCAAACTCCTGACCTCAGGTGATCCACCCACCTCAGCCTCCCAAAGTGCTGGGATTACAGTTGTGTGCCACTGCACCCGGCCTTAGATTTTCTTTATAGCAGCACAAGAACAAACTGATACAGTTATGCACAAGAGGACTGATGAAATACAGTCATGTTGCTTAACAACAGAGGTAGATCTGAGAAGTGCATCATTAGGCAATTTCATTGTTGTGCAAACACCATAGAGTGTACTTGCACACCCCTGTTTGGTATAGCTAGCTACACACGTAGGCTAGATGATGTAGCCCATCACTCCTAGGCTACAACCCTGTAGAGCATGCTACTGTGCTGAATACATAGGCATTTTTAACACAATGGTAAGAAATTGTGTTTCTTAGAAAAGAGAGAATAAAAATAAATTATGGGGCACCATCATAATATGCAGTCCATCGTTGACGGAAATATCATTATGCAACACATGACTGGCAATATTTTAAGGAAAATGGGAGCCAGATTTCTCACTGTTCAGGAAGAGAATTACAAATAAAAGAGAAAACTTTGGTGGTGGACTGGTAATGGAGGTATCAATCTGTCAGTCTTTATAGAAATAATAAGTGTATAGGTACATACATACCCTCTCCATTGAGAAGACCTGGCAGTAGTGACACCACAAAACAATGAGAACATTTAGCCCAGGTCTTAGCTTCTAAATACCATTCTCCACTTCATTTTTCTTCTTGGCAAAATAGTTGATTCCAGGACTGGAGAAGAGAAGGTACAGGATGAGCCTGGAGCTTCTTGTAGTACCAGAAAATGAGGACATGCTCAAAGAATAACGAGGTATGTCTAAAGAACACCATCAAAATTGGAGACAATTTGTACTTCAACATTAAAAAAAAAAATCATGTACAGTATTAAAACCCATTGAATAATACAAGAAACTATACCAGTGTAAAGAAATACATAAATTGAAAGTTTGATAAGCATTGGAATATTTTCATACTTTTAAAGGCTCTCCCAACAAAATTCTGATTAATTACAAAGGGAACTAGTGTAACTTTTCAGTGTTAAGAAGCTTGGCAGACACCATCTTAATCAAATGCTCCAGTGCCATCAAAAATGGGACAAATCAAGATTACATGCCACCTGATAGGATTTGGGGAGAGAAATACTGTGCATTTCTGCCCAGTCTATTTAATTAATCTCCAGTTTGGAAATTCAGTTAGTTTTAAAAGTACGTGAAGAGATCAGTAAAGAATAAACACACTGTAAAGCATACAAGTCTGTAAGGAAAGTTTAGAGAAATTGTAAACACTAAGATTTGATTTGGGGAAGGAAGGGATTAAGGCTAGAACTCTGTATAATGCCAACATTTTAGTGGCAAGGCCCATACATCGTAATTAAGCTCATGGTTTTAGATTCACAGCCTACTACCTCTGTGACAACTTATTAACACTTGGATTTTAGTTTTCTCATTAATGGGAATGGTAAGCATATCTGCTTTACAGGGCTGGGTGCATTAAGATAACATACTGTGCACAATTCTTAGCATATGATAAGCCATGTAGCTACTAACTGTAATTATGAATAATTATTTTGCTACTTATTCATTAATAATAGGACAGCTCTATTATGAAGAGCAGCTGAAGAGTTAGGAGAGAAGACCAGGAGAATATTGTCTCAAAAACAAGGGGGGAATAGAATTTCAAAAGGAAAAATATCTTGAAGAAAGGCACCCAGTTCCATGCCAGCATCAGTTGACAATGACTGTGGGACTCCCTCTCCCTTTCTCCTTTGTGGTTTCTCCAATACTTGCAGATCTCTCTTAATTTTCATATCACATCTAGGCTGTTCTGTTTGTTTTTAACACTCTGCTTCTTCATATAATCTCATTTCTCTGACAAGGAATGGTTTCCTCCAAACTAACAATTCTCCTTCCTACTACTAATGATACTGGTCTATCACCATAATTGCATCTGCTATTCTCTTCCTTAGAAAACAAACATACTGTCCAGGTGTGGTGGCTCAGGCCTGTAATCCCAGCACTTTGGGAGGCCAAGGCAGGAAGATCACCTGAAGTCAGGAGTTCAAGACCAGCCTGGCCAACATGGTGAAACCCCGTCTCTACAAAAATACAAAATTTAGCCGGGCATGATAGCAGGTGCCTGTAATCCCAGCTACTCGGGAGGCTGAGATAGGAGAATCACTTGAATCAGGAGACAGAGGTTGCAGTGAGCCGAGATTGTGCCATTGCACTCTAGCCTCGGCAACAGAGCAAGACTCCATCTCAAAAAAAAAAAGAAAAAGAAAAATTACGTATTTTGGGAATGCTACATTAAACCATTGACATGCATTAAATGAGGGTGATCTGTTCTTACATAGCACTTGACATGACTTGATCCTCCCTATAACCTGTTCATCAGATTAACAAAACAGGAATTAACTACACAAATTAACTAACCTGGCTAAAGTTGTGGTAGGAAGACAGGGAAATTTTAATTTTACTGAGCTGGAGGGGAAAAGATGATGTCTGGGCGGAAAAGACTCCCTGTGGGGAGTAGATCTTGAAGGAATATATCATGGTGCTGGGAGGAAGAAAAGCGGATCCCACTAGGGGATGCAGGACCCAGCACACAAGAGTTCAGCTGCTTTATTCACAGGCTGATATTCTTTGCTTCTACCATAGGAGCTGGGAAGATTCTAAACTGACAGCCCGAGGTTAAGATGTTATTAAAGGAGGACTGTCATGTTGAACACATTCAAAGCCTAAATGTTAATGAAAGTGGTGAGAAAGCATAAACAAAAGCAAAGCAGATAAATGACATTAGTAAGGACAATGAATCACAATGTAGCCAGGCATTACAAAGGATACAATATAAAGTACATAGTATCACTTAGGAAGTATCCTTGCCAAAAAAGTTTAACCTGAATGTAATTAAACCTTAAGACTTAATGTCCAGTTGACAGGAAATTCAGGAGATAGAGCAACAAGTTGTATGATACTACAAGGAAATAAGACTAATCCAAAATGTGAAACATTCCACAAAACCACTAGCTTAGTTTCTTTTAAAAGTTGCCATTAAAAAAAAAAAGAAGAAGAAGAAGACATACATGAGGCCAACAAACAATCAAAAATGCTCATCATCACTGGTCATTAGAGAAATGCAAATCAAAACTACATTGAGATACCATCTCACACCAATTAGAATGGCGATCATTAAAAAATCTGGAGACAACAGATGCTGGAGAGGATGTGGAGAAATAGGAACACTTTTACACTGTTGGCGGGAGTGTAAATTAGTTCAACCATTGTGGAAGATAGTGTGGTGATTCCTCAAGGACCTAGAAATAGAAATTCTATTTGACCCAGCAATCCCATTACTGGGTATATATCCAAAGGATTATAAATCATTTCACTATAAGGACACATGCACATGAATGTTCATTGCAGCACTGTTTACAATAGCAAAGACCTGGAACCAACCCAAATGCCCGTCAGTGATAGACTGGACAGGGAAAATGTGGCACATATACACCATGGAATATTATGCAGCCAACAAAAACGATAAGTTTGTGTCCTTTGTAGGGACGTGGATGAACCTGGAAACCATCATTCTCAGCAAACTGACACAAGAACAGAAAATCAAACACCGCATGTTCTCACTCATAGGTGGGTGTTGAACAATGAGAACACATGGATACAGGGAGGGGAGCATCACACATTGGGGTCTGTTGGGCGGAAATAGGGGAGGGACAGCGGGGGGTGGGGAGTTGGGGAGAGAGAGCATGGAGAGAAATGCCAGATATAGGTGAAGGGGAGGAAGGCAGCACATCACACTGCCATGTATGTGTGTACCTATGCAACAATCTTGCATGTCCTTCACATGTACCCCAAAACCTAAAATGCAATTAAAAAAAAAAAGAGTAGCCTGGGCAACATGGCAAAACCCCATCTCCAAAAAAATAAAAATTAGCCAGACATGGTGGCAGGTACCTGTTGTCCCAGCTACTCAGGAGGCAGGGGCAGGCGGATCAAGCCTGGGAGGTCAAAGCTGAAATGAGCTGGCCTGGCATGGTGGCTCACGCCTGTAATCCCAGCACTTTGGGAGTCCAAGGCAGGTAGATCATGAGGTCAGGAGATTGAGATCAGCCTGCCCAACACACTGAAACCCCAACTCTACTAAAAATACAAAAATTAGCCAGGTATGATGGTGCATGCCTGTAGTCCCAGCTGCTCAGGAGGCTGAGGTAGGAGAATCTCTTGAACTCTGGAGATGGAGGTTGCAGTGAGCCAAGATTACACCATTACACTCCAGATGGGGCCACAGAGCAAGACTCAGTCAAAAAACAAAAACAAAAAAAAACAGAATGAGCCAAGATCATGCCACTGCACTCCAGCCTGGGCAACAGTGCAAAATCCTGTCTCATGAGAGAGAGAGAGAGAGAGAGAGAGAGAGAGAGAGAAGGCAGGAGAGGGGAGGAATATTCTTCTATATCAAAGTCTTAAGAAACATAACTAAATAATACAATTCATGAAGCTTGTTGGCTCCTGATTCTAAAATATCAGCTATAAAAGACAGTTTGGAGGATAATTTAGAAATTTTAACATAATCTGGATGTTAGGTGATGTTAAGGAAATACTAATTTTCTTTGGCATGATACATTACCATGGTTTGTAGAAGAATGTCATTTTTAGAAGACTCATGTTGAAGTTTTTAAAGGTAAAACATGATGTCAGCACTTGCTTTAAAAGATTCAGCAAAAAAGGGATGAGGAGAAAGAGATGAATGAAGCTAATACAATAGTGTTCACAATTGTTAAATCTAGATAATTATGTGTCTATGGGTGTTTATTGCAATATTTGAAATTTTTCATAATAAACAGTTTAAAAATATAGATTTTTTTTCCTTGAGTCTGGCCAGAAATTAAGTAAATGATATTTGCATAATTTCCTATTTTGACTATCTCAATAGTTTATGTTCTTGTTATAATATCTTCTAGAGTTGCACATCTTCCAGAGATCAAAATGTTACGGGGTCACAATTTTGTTAAGTGGTATAACCCAAATGGATTGTGAAATAAAGATGTAAAATGTGTTGTTTTTTTTTTAATGGAGTCTCACTGTCACCTGGGCTGGAGTGCAGTGGCACGATCTTGGCTCACTGCAACCTCCGCCTCCCAGATTCAAGTGATTCTACTGCCTCAGCCTCCCAAGTAGCTGGGATTGCAGGTGCCTGCCACCACGCCTAGCTAATTTTTGTATTTTTAGTAGAAATGGGGTTTCACCATGTTGGCCAGGCTGGTCTCAAACCCCTAACCTCAAGTGATCCACCTGCCTCAGCTTCCCAAAGTGCTGGGATTACAGGTGTGAGCCACCATGCCTGACTGGCTCTTCTAAATGGGGATGGAAAGGGTACTTTTTTAGACTAATATATACACACCCAGAGAGTCTCCTAAATCCTCTGAAAGCTGTGCCCTCATCCCTCTATCCCTAATCTAATGAGACTTGTTACTCATAGGAGTACATTGCACAGGTGATCAGTGTGGAAGCAGAAAAAATCTGAGAACCACTGTCTTCTTATAAAAAGTTCCACATTTGCCCCAGTCTAACCATGAAAAAAACTCTGGACAAATTTCCATAGAGGAACATTCTACAAAATATCCAATCAGTATTCCTCAAACTATCAAGGTCATGAAAAACAAGAAAAATCTGAGAAATTGTCACAGCCAAGAATCACCTAAGGAGACATGACAAATGTGATGTGGTGTCCTAGATGGGACCCTGGATAAAAGAATGGACATTAGGTTACAACTAAGGGAATCTGAATAAATTATGGGCTTTAGTTATGAACATGTATCAATATCAGTTTATTAATTATAACAAGTATTACTATATCAGACTAATGTAAGCTATTAATAATAGGGGCAACTGGATACGTCCATTGCAGACTCTGCACTATCTTCTTAACTGTTCTGTAAATGTAAAACTGTTCTAAAAATAAAGAATATTCAGGTTTTTTTTTAAGTTTCACCTATTAGGGACCTAACGCTTAGAGCTATCCCATGGTCATAAATGCTTTGAATTTCTATATTGCCTTGGTCGTCAAAACACTGTTCCATACATTATCTACAAAGTCTCTGTGTTTCAAATGCCAACTCAGTTACTAAAAAATAGTAATGTGGGTCCTAGTCATGGCTTCCCATTTTGAATTCTCTGGCACTGTGGTGTAGCTTGGGATATTCCTGGTGGGAGGTCAGGTACAGTGGCTCACACCTGCAATCTGAGCACTTTGGGAGGCCGAGGCGGGCAGATCTTGAGGTCAGGAGTTCAAGACCAGCCTGATCAACATAATGAAACCCCATCTCTACTACAAATACAAAAATTAGCCAGGTATGATGGCATGCACCTGTAATCTCAGCTACTCAGGAGGCTGAGACAGGAGAATTGTTTGAACCCGGGAGGTGGAGGTTTTAGTGAGCCAAGATTGTGCCACTGCATTCCAGCCTGGGTGATAGAGCAAGACTCTGT
>NW_022436947.1:1677522-1719997 GCF_009761245.1 Sapajus apella | reverse complement strand
GGTGGGGTAAATAACATGTTGTTAATAATGGTTAAATCCAAAGAAATATGTCTGTCTGTTTTTCTCTCTCTCTCTCTCCCTCCCTCTCTCTCTCTCTCTCTCTCTCTGTGTGTGTGTGTGTGTGTGTGTGTGTGTGTGTGTGTGTGTGTGTGTGTGTGTCTGTCTGTCTGTTATTAGCCTGAGGGTTTGGCTACATTTAAAAGTAAAATGCATTCACTCATCCATTCATTTGTGATTATTGTCCACTATAAACATATGATAGTTGCTAAGCACACAGGGATCAAAGACACATTCTCTGTCCTCTAAGGGTCCCCATTCTGTAAAAAAGATCGACAATTAAATATGAAATTGCAACCTAATATACTCAGTACTGTAGTGGAGAAAAACACAAAGAGCTGCAGCTGCATGGAGGAGGGACACCTCACCCAGACTGGGGCTGATCAGAGCATGTTTTGTCCTAAAGGACATCCTAAAGGATGAAACATTGAAAGAAATTATGTGCCCTTCACCACCCCCATTTATGAAATAGGAACAATTTTACCTTCCAAGAAATGTAAGAAAAGTTTACTCCCAACTCAAATAGATTTTTGTGTTGATTTTTTTAATGGTAGGTGTTTGGTTTTTCACATTATAAGAGGCAAACATAAAATCATCAAGGTAGTACTTATCAATAAATAAGGCTGAGACCTGTATCTTTAAAGGATGTTGAATGAGAGACAGCGGAAAAAGCCCTAGTATATCAACAATCACAGACATTTATTAAGCACTGAAGGCAGTGTGTTTAGCAGTTTTATAAGCATAAAGTAAAAGTTGATAAATACTGTAACGGAGAATTATGTGCATGTTCTAATACATTTTTTTCCATTCTTATTTCAGGGGTGATTCACCCCTGGTTCTGACTGATGGCAATCAACAGTCACTCCTAATGATTAATAAACAATTTTTTTTGAGACAGAGTCTCACTGTATCACCCAGGCTAGAGTGTGGTGATACCTTGGCTCACTGCAACCTCCACCTTCTGGGTTCAAGTGATTCTCCTGCCTCAGCCTCCCAAGTAGCTGGTATTACAGCCGTGTGCCACCACACGCAGCTAATATTTGTATTTCTAGTAGAAGACAGGGTCTCACCATGTTGGCCAGGCAGGTCTCGAACCCTCAACCTCAGGTGATCCACCTGCCTCGGCCTCCCAAAGTGCTGGGACTACAGGCATCAACCATTGCACCCAGCCAATATTTTTAAAATGCAGACTCCCTTTCAAATTGAATCTAAATGATGAATAATTCTTTTTTTTTTTCTTTTTTATTTTAGAGACAAGGTCTTGCTCTGTTTCTCAGGCTGGGGTACAATGGTGTGATCCTCCAACCTCAGCCTCCAGAGTAGCTGGAACTACAGACTCACACCACCTTGCTCAGCTTTATTTATTTATTTATTTATTTATTGTAGAGACGGGGCTCTCCCTGTGTTGTCCAGGCTGGTCTTGAACTGCTGGCCTCAAGCAATCCTCCTGCCTCTGGGATTACACACATGAGCCACTGTGCCCAGCCAAGTAATTCTTTTGTGACTTGAAAATTGCAGCACTAAATATATATGTAATAACTTCAGATACTGTGCATTGTCTTTCAAATCCTCATATATGTCTTATAAACCTTTTTACCCATGGATAACTAATTTATGGCCTAATAAATCTATAGATTTAATTAAATTGTGAGTCCTACCTCTTCATTTTATTGTCTCGCAGATTTATTCCTTTATAGGTTCTAATTAAGAAATTAAATGAAAAGAAATTCAAAGTTTTAACTTTATTTTCTAATTTTCACAAAAGCTGTAAAATACCACTAAATATTAATATATTTTTCATAGAGATAGAGTTCAGAATTCCCAACTATCTTTTGCTTAAGTACTTAAAAATCATCATTAATATATAGTCAGCCCCATTATTCAGGGGTAGTTATGAAAAAGAAGTTAGTATTCCCATATATTTGAGAAAGAATAGCTTTAAAGATGTTTTAAAAGTGCATTGAAAAGGACAACTTTATCATGTAGTAACAAAAATAAGCTGGATTCATAGGATTTTATGGAGGCTTGTTTCAGGTAAGGCACTATGCTGGATGCCATGGAAAAAATAAAAGGCATGGCAGATCACTTGAGGTCAGGAATCCAAGACCAGCCTGGCCAACATGATGAAACTCCATCTCCACTAAAAATACAAAAATTAACTGGGCATGGTGGCAGGCACCTGTAGTCCCAGCTACTCAGGAGGCTGAGGCACAAGAATACCCTGAAACCGGGAGGTGGAGGTTGCAGTGGGCTGAGATTGCATCACTGCACTCCAGTCTGGGTGACAGAGCAAGACTCCATCAGAGAAGAGGAGAGAAAGAGAGAAGGAAGGAAGGAAGGAAGGAGGGAGGGAGGGAGGGAAAGAAAGAGAGAGAGGGTAGGTGCAGTGGCTCATGCCTGTAATACCAGCACGTTGGGAGGTTGAGGCAGGTGGATCACAAGGTCAAGAGATCAAGACCATCCTGGCCAACATGCTGAAACCCTTTCTTTACTAAAAATACAAATATTAGCTGGGCATGGTGGTGCCTGCCTGTAGTCCCAGCTACTCAGGAGGCTGAGGCAGAAGAATCGCTTGAACCCAGGAGGAGGAGGTTGCAGTGAGCTGAGATTGCACCACTGCACTCCAGCCTGGCGACAGAGTGAGACTCCACCTCAAAAAAATAGAAAAGGAAGGAAGGAAGGAAGGAAGGGAGGGAGAGAGGGAGGGAAGGATGAAAGGCAAAAATTATTCCTGCTTGTAAGAAAGTGATTAGTAAGATGGTAAGCATAGAGTTAAGCATGAAGTACACAGGGAGTTCTGAAGAGCCAAGCTTTTTAGAGAACTTAGAGAAAGGGACATTCTATCAAGAACAAATACGGAATTGCAGCACAGACTTATAGAAAAGGTGTCAGGAAGATGAAAGCCTAGGATGAGCTGGGCCTTGCCAAAATGAGTGAAGGACAACTAAAAGGACTCTTTCATCTATATTTAGAAAGAGAAGAAAGAACAAGAGAGGTGTAGGCATGATGCTTGGGGCAGATGGTGTGATACTGACAGATGATAAAGCAAAATTGCTCCATTTCTCTTTTGTTTCCATCTCTCTTATCAGTGGACGTCTTTGAGCTAGAAAATAATCTCTACCAAAAAAGATGGACATGTGACTGAGTATTGATTTGACCCACTTATTTGTAGCAGGATTGGGCAGACTAGAAAAGTTCTCCATTTGAAATTAGACCAGTCTAGGTATAATGGCTCACACCTGTAATTCCAGCACTTTGCAAGGCCAAGGCAGGCAAATCATGAGGTCACGAGTTCGATACCAGCCTGGCCAACATGGTGAAACCTTATCTCTCTAAAAATACAAAAATTAGCCAGGTATAGTGGTAAGTGCCTATAATCCCAGCTACTCCAGAGGCTGAGGCAGGAGAATCGCTTCAACCTGGGAGGTGGAGGTTGCAGTCAACCGAGATTGTGCCAATGCACTCCAGCCTGGGCAACAGAGTGAGAGACTGTCAAAAAAAAAAAAAAAAAATTAGACCAAGTTATTGAATGAGGCCAAAGGGAAGTATCAAAGTATGGGAGAAGTGGAGGCAGGTGGGGCTGGAGAATCAGACCGAGGGGCGGATGCATGGAGAAGGGTGAGTCTGTCACAAAAAGGAAAAAAAAAAGCCCATTGTCCAAAGGAAATTGTAAAACCAGATGACACTGCAGAAAAAGCTGTGTTGGCAATGGGATCAGAGACAATATAATAGAGAATGGAAAATAGAGCTAGTATTCCGTGCCAGGAACTCTCCAAGCTGCTTAGTATATCTTGTCTCATTCAATCCTTACAACAATCTTCATGCAAGTGGTATTATGATCCCTGGGCTTCTCTAACATAGAAAATAAGACTTCACTTGCCAAAAATTATTCCGCTAGAAATGGGAGCAGGTGAGATATGACCCCAGGTCTGCGTGACTTTACAGTCTATTTTCCTTCTATATTCTGAAGAGGGCACGGTGATGTGGAATCCAAGGGACAATAAATTCAAGAATCTGAGATGCCCATTGGCATCAAGGAAGTCTGTGAGCAGGTATGAGAGACCCCTCGTGGGGCTAGAAGTCAGTGGTAGGAATAACCTTCCCTGGGCAAGAAGATAGAAGAACAGAAGGAAAGTTTTGGAGGTGATGGATATGTCTATTACCCTGATGGTGGCGATGGTTTCATGGGAGTATGCGTATGTCCAAACTCATTACCTTGCCCATATTAAATACTTGCAGTTTATTGTGTATCAGTTATACCTCAGTACAGCTGTTTTTCTATTTAAGAAAAGAACAAAGTTAGGTACTAGGTGTAAATTGTCTTGTACATATCAAAACAATGACCTACTCACAGAGATTAGGACAGAAGGTCAGGAATTAGTAGCACAATTCTAGGAAGGGCGATTTTATGCTGAGCTGCTTAAATACTTCCTGCAAAGATTCATGAAACATGGGAGAATGGTAAAAAGAAACCCCAGGATCAGAGGCAAGCAAAGGCCTAGAGAATAATCTCTCAGATTGAAGAGGATAGAAGGCTCCAAAAGGCGGGTCTCTGGGGATTGAAAACTAATGAAACAGGCAGGGCGTGGTGGCTCATGTCTGTAATCCCAGTGCTTTGGGAAGCCGAGGAGAAGGATTGCTTGAGCCCAGGAGTTGGAGACTACAGTGAGCCATGATCACACCACTGTACTTCAGCCTGGGTGACAGAGTGAGACCCCATCTCAAAATGATGATGATGATGGTGATAAAACTGATAAATTGTTTGAAATAGTTTTTTTACCATTAGAAAAAAAATAATAACAGTGTGACAGATACATAGGAGCATTTTAGGGGATATTAATGAAGAAGCACTTAAAAAAATAAGCAATTTTTTTTTTTTTTGAGACTGAGTGTCGCTCTATCGCCAGGCTGGATTGCAGTGGCGCGATCTTGGCTCACTGCAACCTCTGCCTCCGGGGTTCGAGTGATTCTCCTGCCTCAGCCTCCCGAGTAGCTGGGACTACAGGCATGCACCACCACGCCCAGTTAATTTTTGGATTTTGGTAGAGATGGGGTTTCACCATATTAGCCATAATGGTCTCAATCTCTTGACCTTGTGATCCACCCACCTCTGACTCCCAAAGTGCTGGGATTACAGGGGTGAGCCACCGTACCTAGCTGCAAATTTGTAAAAGTTAATTTTAACTTTGGGACAAATTCAAGTTGTGAGAGAAAGGAAACAATCCCAGCACACTATGGGGTCTGTTAGTGAATCCCATTTAAACGCTGGCTATTAATTTAAACCAGACACACACACAAAACATGTAATATAACTGTACCGAGAATGATGGAAAGAGAAGAGGGTGTGAAAGAGTGAAATCTTCAATAACGATCACTGGAAGTCAATAGATAATGTCCAAGATTGAGACATTGAGAAAGAGCTGTATAAATAGTTCATCGAGAAATACGGAGTTAAATAACAAGCAAGTAGCTAAAGGGCCAGGCAAGGTGGCTCATGCCTGTAATCCCGGCACTTTGGGAGGCCGAGGCAGGTGGATCATGAGGTCAAGAGATCGAGACCATCCTGGCCAACATGGTGAAACCCTGTCTCTAATAAAAATACAAAAAATTAGCCGGGCATGGTGGCACATGCCTGTAATCCCAGCTACTTGGGAGGCTGAGACGGGAGAATCACTTGAACCCAGGAATGTGCCATTGCACTCCACCCTGGGCAACAAGAGTGAAACTCCGTCGAAAGAAAGAAGAGAGAGAGAAAGAAAGAGAGAGAGAAAGAAAGGAAGGAAGAAAGAAAGGAAGGAGTTCAAAGTAGTTCAAAATTGTTGCCACTGGGGAGTGGGTCTGGGTGGCATGGGGGTGGGGAGGCTGGGCAAGGGTGCAGTGTGCAAGCAGAGACTGCTTTCTTTATTCTAAGTCATTTAGTACTGTTGAATTTACTAATTATATCCTTCTATTATTATGGCTAAATTGCTATTTTTAAAAAAGCAGATGAAATTTGAATGATTAAAAAAAGAAAGATAAACCACACCAAAAGTAATTGTGAGTCTTCTCAAGAAAGCCTCACAGGGCTGGGCTTGGTGGCTCACACCTGTAATCCCAGCACTTTGAAAGGCAGAGGTGGGAGGATCATTTGAGCCCAGGAGTTCAAGACAAGCAAGGGCAACATAGTGAGATGCCTGTCTCTACAAAAAATTTAAACATTAGCCAGGCATGGTGAAGCATTCCTGTGGTCCCAGCTACCTGGGGGGCTGAGGCAGGAGGATCACTTTAGCCCAGGAGGTGGAGGCTGCAGCAAGCTGTGTTCATACCACTGCACTCCAGCCTGGGCAACAGAATGAGACCCTGTCTCAAAAAAAAAGAAAAGAAAGCCTCAGAGAAACGTCGAACTCCAGCCAATGCGTTTAAAGGCAACGGGGAGCCACAGGGTAAGCAGCAGGGTAGCTCATTAAACGTCTCCTCTAGAACCACCCACGGCAAGTGTGCTTGCCCTCTCTGCCTCGGAAACAGAGCCACTATAGCTGCAGTGGGCTTTGCCCGGGGCCAGTTCTCAAGCCACTGGTCTTGTTCTTGGGCTTATTCAAACCCAGATTGTTCAACCCCACCCCAGGAGTTCTAGGAGAACCCAGCGAAGCAGAGAATTCACATTTCTAAGTTCCCAGGTGGTGCTGACGCTACTGGTCTGGGGTCACACTGAAAACACTGGTCTAGGCAAAAGCTAGAACGGCTCTCTACAGAAATTAGGTAACATTTCTGAGGGGTGCTCCTAAGGGTGCTGAGACCTGGAAGAGAAATACAGCAGGGCTTAAGGTACCAGGGCTCCACCACAGACATCAAGTAGACGAAGAATGAAGAGATGAAAGAGGAGTAACAGACAAGGATAGAAATAGACTAAGGTTCCATTCTCCCAGAATAAAGCCCTTCTTACGTTGATAATTGAGTTGCTCAACCTGCCGGCTGACTGCCCAGGTACTGCACTAGAAGAATGCCTGTAAATACTCTTCACCCACTTACCTAAATCCCACAGTCAGAGTTCCCATTCAGGGAAGAATCATGTTGATAAACTGCAGCAAAAGCCCAACCCAGCTACATACTAATAAGCAGAAACTTATAAATATGAAAGAACAAAAAAAAATGCATGTAGGAAAATCAGCAGTATAAACAAAGGACTAACATGATAAACAGACACAGTAAGAAATAGCTCACCCTGGAAGAAATTTGATTCAGGAAAAGAAGAGAAGTGATTGGTATTTTTTTTTCTTAATTCTAATGAACAATCTCAGAGAAACGAGCACAAATTTCAAGCAACAAGAATAAGCTGTTATGAAAAAGAAGACTTGAAAGACTTGATTGTCCCCCATGAAGTTTGAGGAACCTAAACAATGTGACTGCCAAAAAAATTTTTTTTAAGTGAATGAGCTGAATAATGAATAAACAAAGCTAAAGGCCAAATTAGTGGTTTGGAAAATAAAACCAAGGACATCTTCCAGAACATAACTCAAAAAGGCAAGAAAATAGAAGATACAAGAGAAAAATTGAGACAATAAAAGATGAAGGAAGACCAACATTAATTACACAAGCAAAGAAAACAGAGAAAGGGAATAGAACATTAAAGAAAGATTAGAGGGGAAAATACCTAAGCTTAAGAATGAAATGAATAGTTTCAAAGTAAAAGGGCCCACTGAATGCCAAGAACAGGGTAATAAGCCCAATAGCTAGGGATATCTTACTGAAAATTCAGAATCCTAACGATTAAAAATGTATATGTGTGTGCATATCAAAAGTTTCCAGGAGAAAGCGTGTTACCTACTTTAGACTTTTACATAGCTAGATGCTTGAATGTCTTTCAAACAGGGCTACTTTATACATTGTTGGGCTCCATGAATATGAAAATGTGGCACCCCTTGTTCAAAACTTGATAAGCAGTTCAAGATGATAACAGGGCATTAAATCAAGCATGGGGCCTTTCTAAGAATGGGGCCACTTATTTTCTTTTACCCCTTTATTTTTAGGTCATTCTCAGCCACCGATGCCTGTTGTATTTCACACCACATTCTGTCCTGGTGTGCACAGCTCTCATGCCAATAAAGGCAGCCCTGCTTCCAAGTTCTGAGAAGCAAAGACTTTGAAGCTAGAATTCTACACTCAGACAAACTATCCATCAAGGCAAGGGGATAAAGAGAGACATTTTTGGACTTGTAAAGATTTAGAAAATTTACTTGAAAAATTATTTTGGCAGTTTCCAGAAAAATGAATGACTCCAAGAAAGTGGCATGAAATACCAGAAGCAGTGGTACCTGAAAATGACCTAGAAATAAAGAAAAATAAGAGGAAATAGGAGATATTGAGGTATTAACAATTCAGTGATTTTTTTTTACACTTCTAAGTTTTAATGGCATTGAATTACATTTTTCTCTATAGAACCAGTCATGATTGATTCAATGGTGAATGCTTTTTTTTCTCTCTCTCTTTTCTTTCAGGTGTCTCGGCGCTTGAGGATAGAACCAGCGGGTGGGAAGCCACCGGCACCGGAGACATGACGCCGAGGGTGCCAGAGCCCTTTCCCTCTTCCTCCGTACATTACGGGGAGCAGGACCACAAGTCCGGTCCCCACCAAGAAAAGGAGGGTCGAATGATATTTAAATAATTACAATATTGGCCAGGCATGGGGGCTCACGCCTGTAATCCTAGCACTTTGGGAGACCAAGGTGGGTGGATCACGAGGTCAGGAGGTCAAGACCATCAGACCATCCTGGCTAACATGGTGAAACCCCGTCTCTACTAAAAATACAGAAAAATTAGCTGGTCATGGTGGCGCATGCCTGTAGTCCCCGTTACTCGGGAGCCTGAGGCAGGAGAATTGCTTGAACCCAGGAGGTGGAGACTGCAGTGAGACGAGATTGTGCCACTGCACTACAGCCCGGTCAACACTGCGAGACTCCGTCTCAAAAAAAAAAAGAAAAATAATAATAATTATAATATCGTAATAGCTTTTAAGATTATTTTTATTCTTAGAATCAATCTATAGTCAAATCACAGGAAAGCATAATTATGGTTACAGAACATAATGTAAATATTACAAACCATGATAATATTAAAAAAAAAAAAAGTCTAGTAAAGAAATGGAAGGTGAAAAAGAAATAAAATAAAAGTATGCAAACTGCATCTACCACAGGAGAGGGTCAGTAGGAGCTGCCTGAATTTGATACATTGAGAAATAAAGCTCTTAGTATTTTATTTGAAGTTGTAAAATATACCATAGAAGAACTAAAGAAGAACCAAAATAATATATCTAATAAAAACTGTTTAGGGAAAATAAGTGACATAATAGATGCATTAAATTCCCTTCCTTCCTTCTTTCCTTTCTTTCTTCCTTCCTTCTTTCCTTTCTTTCTTCCTTCCTTCTTTCCTTCCTTCCTTTCTTCTTTTCTTTTTTTTTCAGGGTCTCACTCTATTGTCCAGGCTGGAGTGCAGTAGCATGACCTCAGCTCAACGCAACCTCTGCCTCCCTGGCTCAAGCAATCCTCCCATCTTGGCCTCCCAAGTAACCAGGACCACAGGCATGCACCAACACCCCAGACTAATTTTTGTTTTTGTTTTTCTTTGTAGAGATGGAGTTTTGCCATGTTGCCCAGGCAGATCTGAACTCAGGTGATCCTGACCTCAAGTGATCCTCCCGAGCTCAAGTGATCCACCCTCCCTGGCCTCCCAAAGCGTTGGGATTACAGGCTTGCGCCATGGCACTTGGCCTAAATTCTTCATTTTCATGGCAGGGAATTAATAGACACATTCTGCATTGATAAATCAAGAAAGAAAGGTATAAGCAAATTTCAGGTTCTCTAATAACCATCAAAAAAATTAAAAGAGGAAATCTTGAAAAGAGAAACTTCTGGGAATGGGACTAAGGGAAGAATTTGGGGAGGGGATTGTGATGTTTCTTTTGCATTTTATACCTTTCTGGATTATTTTAATTTTTCTGTGTGCACACATTCTTTCTAAAACTAAAACTAAGTTGAGCAAGAAAGAAAATAAGAGAGAGAGGGATCAGTAGTATACAGTATGACGGGATGAACTTGACTTTCTTTCATGATCTACTAGTGACTAAGCTGGCAAATCAAAGGAATTAATTGCTACCGTGTCCTAGGCCCTGTTCTAGGAGCTAGGGATGTAGCCATAAACTTTAACAAGCAAAACAAAACAAAACAACGGTTCTCATGGAACTTGCATCCCAGCTCAGAAAGCTGACATCCTGGGTGGTTAAGTCCTAAAGATATTTCAGATAGGAAATGGGTCAAAGGAGTGCCCAGGGCTAGGGGAATGACATGTCGTTGTTAAAAACTGGGTGACCAGGGAAGTCATCACCAAGAAAGTGACTAAATGATTAAAGGTAGGAAAGTGATGAGGGAGTGGCTGCGTGGCTATCCAGAGGGAGTATTACAGACAGAATAGCAAGTGCAAGGGTCCTGGGGCAGGAGTGTGCCTGGTGAGTTTCAGGAACAGCAAACAGGCCAGAGTGGCTGGAATGGAGAAAGCCAAGGGAAGTATGACAAGGGATGACATCAGACAGGGCAGGACATGGGGCAGGTCATGCAGGCTTTTCGCTCTTTGAAGGACTGTGGTTTTATTCTGAACAAGTTGGCAAGAGATTAGGTTACAAAAAGACTGTGGCTTCCATCTTGCTTTCTCTCTCTTCCTCTTTCACTTTCTCACTTTGATAGAAGCTGGCAGCCACACTGTGAGACGTCCCATGGAGAGGCCCACATGGCAAGGAAATGAAGCCAACAGCCAGTGAGGAACTGAGGCCCTCAGTCCAACAACCCGTGAGGAACCGAATCCTGCCAACAACCACTGAATGAGCTTGGATAAGAACTCCACACCCCACATCAAGCCAACGACAGCCCCAGCAAACATGTGACTGCAGCCTTGCAAGAGCCCCTGAGCTGGAAGACTCAGCTAAGCCACACCTAGACTCCTAACCCAAGGAAACTGTGAGAGAATAAATATTTGTGGTTTCAAGCCACTCGATTTTGGAGTAATTTGTAATGCAGCAATAGATAACTGATGTAGTCCATTTGTGTTGCTGTAAAGGAATAACTGAGGCTGGGTAATTTATAAAGAAAAGATTTCTTTGGCTCACGGTTCCACAGGCTGTGCAAGAAGCATGCCTCATGCTGCTTCCACTCATGGCAGAAGGTGAAGGGGAGCCGTCGTGTGCAGAGATCACATGCTGAGAGAGGAGGCCGGAAAGAGTGGGTGGGGAGGTGCCAGGCTCTTTTTAAACAACCAGGTCTTTTAGGTACTAATACAGCAAGAACTCACTCACTCCCCCATCCAGAGAGGGCGTTAACTGGTCAGGCACCATGGCTCACACCTGTAATCCCAGCACTTTGGGAGGTCGAGGTGGGCAGATAACCTGAGGTCAGGAGTTTGAGATCAGCCTGGCCAACAAGGTGAAACCCTGCCTCTACTAAAAATGCAAAAATTCGATGGGCATAGTGGCATACACCAGTAATCCCAGCTACTTGAGAGACTGAGGCTGGAGAATCACTTTGACCCAGGAGGTGGAGGTTGCAGTGAGCCAAGATCATGCCATTGCACTCCAGCCTGGGAGACAAGAGCAAAACACTGTCGCAAAAAATAAATAAATACACGGAGAGGGTGTTAATCTATTCCTGAGGGCTCTGCCCCATAACCCAAACACCTCCCATTAGGCTCCACTTCAACACTGGCAGTCAAATTTCAACAAGACGTTTGAAGGGGACAGTCATCCAAACCACAGTAATAAGACACCACAAACAAAAATTTAAAACTAATCTGTGCTGGGATTAGAAAAAAGCTTTAATATATAGAGCATTTGTAATTCTATGCAGAGAATTAATTATCAAGCAAAATCTTGATGGAAAAGAACTTCAATTTGATGAGAATCAAACCCGCTGTGTACAAATTTACATACCTAATGCTTGGCAAGATTTCCCACAGGTGAGCTTCTGGCTCGTACATCTAAAAACTTAACTTCTGCTTCACTGTTCACATTCTCCATTTCTAATGACTCATTGTTACCTCTGATTACAAACTCTTGCCCTCCACTTCCATGTCCTGGGTGAATCCCATAGTGCGCAGGAGGGATCCTGGCTTACTCAGGTGTGCTGAAGCCCAGCAAGTGAGAGGCCCTGAAACCTAAGCTTCATTAGCCTCGTGGTGCCTCTGCCTCTGCCCTAGCCCTCTCCGGGTGTTTCCACTGTTCTCAATGACTCCTACCTGGGGTTGAACCCAAGGTTTAGGGGAAAGTGTGGGGGGGGTGGCTTCTCTATGCTCACTCTGGGAGTCCCAATAAACCAATAAACATACAGAGCACGGACTTTGCATTTCCTCTTCCAATCTCCCTATCGGAAAAGAGTTATACCCTTGAGCTCATCTTTCTTTTTTATTTTGAAATGGAGCCTCGCTCTGTCTCACAGACTGGAGTGCAGTGGTGCGATCTCAGCTCACTACAGCCTCACCCTCCTGAGTTCAATTGATTCTCCTGCCTCAGCCTCACGAGTAGCTGGGATTACAGGTGTGTGCTACCATGCTCAGCTACTTTTGTATTTTTAGTAGAGACGGGGTTTCGCCATGTTGGCCAGCCTGGTCTCGAACTCCTGACCTCAAGTACCCACCTGCCTCCACCTCCAAAACTGCTGAGATGACAGGTGTGGGTCACTGTGCCTGGTCCAGTAGGAACTCTTTTCTAAACATGACCACAATACCATTATCAACTAAAACCAGTCTCCCTATCAGAAAAGAATTACACTCCTGTGCTCATCTTGCTTTTTTTTTTTTTTTTTTTTTTTTTTTTGAAGTGGGGTCTCACTATGTCACCCAGGCTGGAGTGCAGTGAAGTGATCTCAACTGCAGCCTCCACCTCCCAGGTTCAAGCCATTCTCCTGCCTCAGACTCCTGAGTAGCTGGGATTACAGGCTCGTGCCACCACGCCCGACTAATGTTTTGTATTTTTATTAATAGCAGAGATGGGGTTTCGCCCTTTTGCCTAGGCTGGTCTCCAACTCCTAACCTCAAGTGATCTGCCCACCTTGGCCTTCCAAAGTGCTGCGATTACAGGCATGATCTTTCTTTTTCCTCATCTTTTCCTGGCCTCCTCTTTCTTTGTCCTAGGTGCCCTATCCTTCTAGAGACATTAAACCCCAGTCTCTTGTCCTAGCACTAAATGGCAAACAAAAACAACCCAAAAAAACTTCTGGAAAAGAATCCTTGCTAACTTATCAAGAGGGAAAATACAGCTGTATTTCAAAAATGATCATTCAGCTACAGAATTCTTCTGTAGCGGGTTCACATAGAATAGGCGTCAGAACTGGAACCCAGGTTTGGAAGCTGCAGGGAGGAAGATTTTAATTTGGTGTGAACAAGCACTCCATCATCTGATGCATTAAAAAAAAAAAAAAAAAAAAAAAAAACAGTTTGTCCAAGCAGAAGCTAGAAAACTAGTCTGAGGATATTCATTCACAAACCGGATAAACTTCTGAATTAGGTGACTTTAAGTCTCCACCTAATCCCACGCTGTCTAATATTTTCACTGTTAGGATGGCAAACACACCACCAGCTTTAACACACCTTTTATTTTAACAATGTAAAACTAAATTATCATTCAAAATATACTTCATAACTGAGATAGAGCTACTGCTAAGTAATTTTCCTTTAAAATTTTATCTGGAAAAGATCTGACATGATTGAAAGACAAAACAAAAACAAAAATTCCCCAAGCTCCAAGATTTGAAATTCAAGAAAAATGTTCCAGGTCTCAGTATGAAATGATCCAAAATAGGCAATATAATTTTCACATCTCTTGGAAAAATACTGAGTCATATTGCCCACCCACATCTTACAAAAATAACAGAAATCCAATGATTCAAGCAAGATACACTCTGTCATTGTCTGAAGCAAACATTTGAGTCATTCCGGAAAATTAGGAGCAAACTCTTGTCAGTGACAAAAGTTTTTTAATTCCACATCCCAAGGAAAATTTTGCAATGACAGGCTCTTTCCAGCCCCAGACATGTCTTTTCCTTGCACCCTGGAATACCTTAGGGCTGGATACCGCCCTCTCCCAAGAATGACAAACATCACGTGCGGAGCAGGCTGCGCTGAGTGGGTGACGTCATTCATTCAGGCAGAGCACAGCGACACATCCAGCGAGCAGTGCTTGGGACTCCATCAATAGTCCTCGGGCGAGGTCAGTGGGTGGGAAAGGCTTCCTAGAGACCCTCACAGCCCACAGAACCAAAGGAGGCCCTTCCTCACCCACTCTGAGCGCCTTGTCCTGCAGACTTTTCTAATGTCAGAAGCAACAGCCTAACGCTCCATCTGTGATTTTACAACTCCCTCCCTCCCTCCCTCTTCCTGGCCAGCCCTGTTCTATCTCATATCCCTTTTCCTTGCTTGTGTTCCTTTTATCTCGTGCTCCCCATGAACTCCTTTTTTTTTTTTGAGACAGGGTCTTGGCTCTGTTGCCCGGGCTGAGGACTACAAGCATGTAGCCCCATGCCCTGCTAATTAAAAAAAGAATTTTGGCTGGGCACGTTGGCTCATGCCTGTAATCCCAACACTTTGGGAGGCTGAGATGGGCAGATCACTGGAAGTCAGGAGTTTGAGACTAACCTGACCAATATGGTGAAACCCCATCTGTACTAGAAATACAAAAATTAGCTGGGCGTGGTGGCAAGCACCTGTAATTCCAGCTACTCAGGAGGCTGAGGTAAGAGAATCACTTGAACATGGGAGATGGAAGTTGCAATGAGCCAAGATGGCACCACTGCACTCCAGCCTGGGTGACAGAGTGAGACTCAAAAGAAAAAACCAAACTTTTTTTTTTTTTTTAAGAGACGAGGTCTCACTATGTTGCCCAGGGTGGTCTTGAACTCCTGGCCTCAACTGATCCTCCCATCTCTGCCTCCAAACATGCTGGGATGACAGGTGTGAACCAACAATTCTGGCCAGACTCTTCTCTGCTTCTTCCTACAAGCTTAGGGTTCCCTGTGCATTGCCCAGCAGAGTATCTGATGGCAGTAACAGCTGGGTGAATGTTTGCCTGGAGAAAATGACAACAAAAACAAAATAAATTCTACGTAAGCTGTCTCTGAGCCTGTTACTCCTGAAGGAACAGACCTAGCCTCCTCCGCACTCCCCCCCTCCTTTTTTTTTTGAGATGGAGTTTTGCTCTGTTGCCCAGGCTGGAGTAGGGGTGCGATCTTGGTTCACTGCAACCTCTGCTCCCAGGTTCAAGAAATTCTCCTGCCTCAGCCTCCCAAGTAACTGGGACTACAGGTACAAGCCACCACATTCAGCTAATTTTTGTATTTTTAGTAGATATGGGGTTTCACCATATGGCCAGGCTGGTCTCTGAACTCCTGACCATGTGATCTGCCTGCCTCAGCCCCACAAAGTGCTGGGATTACAGGCGTTAGCCACCACGCCCAGTCACCTCCCCATTTCTTCCCAGAGGAATTTTGGTGCTTCCAGTTTTCTCATTCTCCATCACTCCCCAATCCTTCACCGGTAGGGACATCACTGAGATGGCTCCCAAATGGCACCAATGGCCTCCAGGAGCCTTGTGCCTGGCTTCCTTCGGCTCCTGTCTGCAGCACTGGACAGCGATGGCAACCCATTCATTCTCTCTGAGAATTCTTCACCTGATGGAGCATCTCTGGTTTTCCTTGTAATTCTACCAGCTGATGTCTGCACAGCCGTTTCACGGCATCATCTTCCCCTTTGTTGCGTCTTTGCCGATTCCTCTTTATTTCCACTTTCTCTACACTGCAGACCTCTTCCTCTCCCCTCAAAGCCTGTACTTGGTCCTGCTGATGATGCCCAAATCCCCCACTTCCCAGCTCTGTTCTCACTGCCCCCAGAGCTTTGCCCTCAGCCCCGCAAACTCTTCCTACAGTCTTCATCTTTGCCCATAACTGAGGGTGCTCCCCTTTCTTAATCCCATGGCAAGCACCTCTCTTCTTCCTGTCACAGGGCGTCAACCTCCCATCTTTTTTGACTCTTATGTAGGCCTTGCTGACCTGGGCAACAAACACCCTCATCCCAGTCATATGCAGAAAATACAGTCTTTCCCAGGTCCTCAGAATTCTTTCTTTAAAATCGCTTTCTCAGGCTGAGTGTGGTGGCTCACGCCTGTAATCCCAGCAATTTGGGAAGCCAAGGTGGGCGGGTCATGAGGTCAGGAGATTGAGACCATCCCGGCCAACATGGTAAAACTTCATCTCTACTAAAAATACAAATATGTTACTAAAATTCGAGTAAAATTTTTTTTTTGCTGGACGTGGTGGCGCATACCTGTAGTCCCAGCTACTCCAGAGGCTGAGGCAGGAGAATCACATGAATCCGGGAGGTGGAGGTTGCAGGGAGCCGAGGTCACACCACTACACTCCAGCCTGGCAACAGAGTGAGACTCTGTCTTAAAATAGATAGACAGATGATAGATAGATAGATAGATAGATAAAATTGCTTTCCCATCGATCCCCTTTCTCCCATCCCTTGCACATCCCCCGCCCCCAACTCTGGCATTTCCTGCCATTCACCTGGATTCTTGCAGTCCCCACCCCTAGCACTGTCTCCTGAGTTTGAGCCTTTCCCTCCTCCAGTTGAGCCCAAAGTACCTCACTGATCTGCTGTGCACTACCCATGACACTTCAGTGGGACCCCATCCTCCCAGAATA
The DNA here is from genome assembly GCF_009761245.1 of Sapajus apella. NCBI lineage: Eukaryota > Metazoa > Chordata > Mammalia > Primates > Cebidae > Sapajus > Sapajus apella. The sequence continues at coordinate 1,703,228 of NW_022436947.1, read as the reverse complement.
AAATGTACTTCCTTAGCCTAACATTCAAGCTCCCCCAGCAGAAGCAGCGGCAACAACAAAAAACAACAAAACATTATAAATAAATCCGGCCCAAACCTATTTGGTCAGCAGCATTGGAAGCAGAATGTAGTGCCTAAGAGCTCGGGCTTGGACTCTAGAGCCAGACTGCACTTTCTAGTAGTGTGTTGTTGAGCAAATCATCTAACTTCTCTGGGCCTCAGTTTCCTTAGCTGCAAAATGAGGCTGAACAATAACATTGCCGAGGATAGGCAAGCATATGTAGATGAATCAGTTAGAGCAATGCCTGGCATACTGTAATTGCTCAATAAATGGTCGTTAGCATTATTTCTCAACCTGCTCTCCCACTGCTCCCAGACATGAATCTTTTCACCTACTAGTTCAATTGACCTGCTTGGGGTTTTTCCCTTTCTGTGCTTTGCCTATGTGAACCTGTCCACAAGAAATGCCCACACTGCTCCTTGTCTCTGTTGATTAAAAGCCCTTAAGGTCAAACTCAAATGCTACCTTCTCCATGAAGCCCTATTTAATGTCTCTTCAGCTGGAAGAGTTAGTGAGGCTTCTTTCCTGGTGCTTCTCATCTTAATGCCTATTATTATGGGTAATGTGTCTGTCTATGCTACTGGATTGTCTTTGGCCCTTAAGGACAGAAAATCCTAATTAATTTTTCTATTCCTACATAATCATTTCATCTCAGACATTATGTTTTTCATCTCTGAAAGTTCAAAGATGGGTCATTTTTATAGCTTCCATGTCTTTCTTTATCAAGCTTATATTTTTCTCTATGTTCTTGAACACTGGGAGTATATTTATAATTTATAATATCTGTTTTAATAGTCTTGTCTACAAATTATATCATCTGTGTCATTTCTGAGTCTGTTTCTATTGACTGATTTTTCACCTCATCATGGGGCATCTTTTCCTGTTTTTTCACTTAACTGGTAATTTTTGCTTGGATGCTAGACATTATCAGTTTTACTTTATTGGGTGCTGGAGTTTTTGTGTTTCTTTAAATATTTTTGCGCTTTGCTCTGAGTAGCAGTTAAATTATTGAGAAAGAGTTTGATCCTTTCAAGGCTGGGTTTGAAGCTTTGTTCACGGGGTTCAGAATAGCAGTTATCTCAGCTGGACCTGATTTGGTCCCTGAGATAATACCTTTTTGAGAACTCTACTCAGTGGCCTGTATTTCTCCTCTGGCTGGCAAGAGCAGAAACTATTCCCAGCTCTGTGTGGGCTCTGGTGGTTTTTCCTCCTGTTCTTTCCAAGTCATTTTCTTCCCAGCCTCTGGTTGTTTCCTCATAAACAATCACTGATCAATACTCAGATGAAGAACTCATGAGGAGCCCTCCACAGGTCTTCAGAGTCTTCTTTCTCAATCTGCATGTGTGTGTGCACGATGCTTTCTCCTCTCCATTACTCTACCCTGCAAATTCCAGCCACCTTGGCTTTCCTAAACCCTGAAGTCTTCTTTCTCAAGGACACCAATGGGCTCCATTTGGGTTCCTCCTCCCAGCGCTAAGAACCAGGAACTCTCTCCTGGCAGTAATCCGGGGGAATTGCATGCTTCCCCTCATATGTTTCCATTCTTTCAGTTTTCATTGTCTTGCACTACCTGTTGCACAATGTCTGAAAACAGTTTGTTCACATATTTTGTCTGGTTTTCAAATTGTTTTAGGCGGGAGGGAAAATCTGGTCCCCGCTTCTCTATTATGGCTAGAAGCAGAAGTGTATCTCTACATAATACTACGAAGCATGCTTTGTTCATCTAAGTGATCAATAATACTATAAAATAGCATTTTAGCTGGGTGTGGTGGTGCACACCTGCAATCCCAGCTTCCTGGGAGGCTGAGGCAGGAGGATCACCTGAGCCCAGGAGTTTGAGGCCTCAGTGAGCCATGATCACATCGCTGCACTCCAGCCTGGGTGACAGAGCAAGACCTTGTCTCAAAAAATAAAATACAATTTTTTATTTCTAATTTTAAAATTAATCTAGCACAGAAAACTTTTTAACTACAGAGAAATACAAACAAAAAGACCAGTTCACACATGACCTTCCATGTTTTGCTGTATGACCTTCCTTTCTTTATAAGTACATTGCTCTTCCTATGAATACACAAATGAATATATTTATTATTATTATTATTTACTCAGTAAACACTGTTGAATGGATACCAGTGAATTGGTGCTAAAGAGTTAGGTACCATGCACAGGAGTTCTGAGAGTCCCCTTAACCCTTACGCGGGTAAAAAAAGGCTGCTTGGCAGGTAGAGACAGCTGCTTAACAAGGAAGCCCCCTCTACGGGAGGTTACATAAGGAGTCTGGACAACCAAAGTCTAAATACAGACCCCAAACCTGATTAACTTTTGGCATGTGGGTTGCCCTAAGTTGGCAGAGCACAAAGCCTCTCTTTCCAGAACAAAATTTACTCCTTGTCCAGGAAAGGCAGGTAGAGAGAGTGTCTGATTACATGCCAAGTGAGTGGAGTTTGAACGGCCGATGGAAAGAGAGAGAACAGGTGACAGGGTGTAGGCACCTAGCCTCACTGAGATCATGCTCCCTTTACCCCAGTAGAGAAAAGGCCATCTTTAGAGTCCCCTGACTTCATGGGTAAAATACCTTTCACTCCCTACAGGAGTGTGTGCCCTGCTCCCAGCAGGCAGACCATGAACATTGGTTGGAATAGTAAATGGAATATATGAATAGGATAATAGAAGGTCTCTGAGATGCCAAGTCTTTTTCTAGAAAGCTCTGCTTGTCTGTGAGGGTTTTACCTTAGCAAAGCATTTTGTCAGTTCTGCCCACACCAAATCTGAGATGTCTGGCATGCATTCCATAGGGACACAGGGGCCGAATTAATTGGTTCACAGATGCAGAAGTTTTTGTTAGCCTTTCAGTTTTCAATTATCTGACCCGCAACTATTGTTTAGGTGACCAAGCTGGTGTCTTTTGATTCCTGCCATTGACCTCTGACCTCTGATTGCTTTTGGTGGCATTCCCTGAGTAGTGGGGGAGAGTATGGGATGGAAGGAAGCTCAAGTGTCTACCAAGCAGAAGTAGAAGAAATATTCTTTTGATGAGAATCCAATAAAAAAGCCTAAAAATATATAGCAACAAAATACAGAAGAGAGAAAGAAAGAGAGAGAGGAGAGAAAGCAGCAAGCAGAGTCTTCTTTTACATGGAACAGAGGATGAACACAGCCAAGCAACCTCAGATCAAACAGGCTCAGCCAAACACTGGAGAAAATCTTACAGGCAATAATAATATCTGAGTTCTCACTGACAGAGCTAAAGCAAGAACTCCTATGCCCCCCTCTTATCTCATGGGAGGCAGGCAGGATCCTGGGGTATTGAGTGCACAGGCTTTGTGTAACAGATTAGAGTTCTCATCCCAGCTCCACCCCCTCATACCAGCATGGCCTTGGGCAAGAGCCTCACCTGCAAGGTGGGGGTGAATTTAATAGCATCTGCCTCATGAAGTTGTTGTGAAGATTCAATGAGGTGACAGCCGGGGGCAGTGGCTCCTGTCAGTAATCCCAGCACTTTGGGAGGCCAAGGTGGGAAGATGAGTTGAGGTCAGGAGTTCAAGACCAGCCTGGCCAACACGGTGAAACCCCATCTCTACTAAAAATACAAAAAGTAGTGGTATGTACCTGTAGTCCCAGCTACTCGGAAGGCTGAGGCAGGAGGATCACCTGAATCTGTGAAGTGAAGGTTGCAGTGAGCTGAGATTGCACCACTGTGGGACAGAGCAAGACTCCATCTCAAAGAAAACAGGAGGAAAATGTTTAGAATGTCTCTGGTACTCAGTAAATCTCAATAATGTTAGTAAATGTTAGCTATTATTATTCTCTTTTCCAGAACTTTTTCTTTGTATATTCGATGTTTTTTAAAGAAATTATGAGGGCCAGAGTTTTTTATTGTAACAAAAAGTCAAAGCTATGATGAAACAGATATTTCTGGGGGGGGGGGGGGAAGGGAACTGAGAAATGTAGGGAATAAAATATATTAAACGTGAAATATACATGAATGCCATTTTGAAATTACTTTGATATTTGGAAACATTAAAAGGTATGTAACTTGCTCATAGAAGATGTTATATAATGAATGTAAAAGTCTGTCTTACCTAAGCATTAACTCTAAATCAATCAGTTGAGTTTTCTGTTGACTTACTGTTATACATTTTGAATTCTCGTAAATGGAGCTATAGCTAAGATGTTGAGGAAATCTAAGTTGTCAGTTTTTGCCTATTTATGAGAATCAGGCAAAATCTAAAAGCAGGGGGGAGAAGTCAGCCTTACGGTAAAACAAAGAAAGTCATTATGCTCTTTGTACTCAGTGCCCTCCACTCTGTCAAAAAGATACAGAAAGCCCCAGTTTCCAGAAAAGATGAGAATAAAATGAACCCAGATTCGCAGAAAACGTCTTTTTTTTTTCCACTTGTCTAATCAGTCTTGTTTTGTGTGCTGCCACTGGCATAGATGCCTGGCTTTCTGTTTCATTTTGATCACTTTCAAGGATTTTGGAAGAATGACATTTTCTCCAAATAAAATTAATTGCCATTATTCCTATGCTATGTAATTTATTTGGTCACTCAATAAATATTTATGAAGGACCTCCAGGATGCCAGGACCTGTGGTTGGGGACATAAAGACACGTGGTCCCTGCCCTGGTAGAGAGAGCCTTGTAGAGAGGTGAGTGGACTGAGCCGTGGCTGACCTTGAGAGAGAAGGGTGCTCGGGGATGGTGCCCTTCCCAAGGGAGAAGAAACTGATTACTGGGAGGGTCAAGAACTTTCGGGGCACATTTGAGCTACAAGGTCTATTTTCCAAATAGACCTTTCTTTTTCATATTCCGTAGGACCTGGGGGACTTGGAAGTGGTTAGGGGCCACTACTTACAAAAGTCTTACCCAAACATGGTAGCAATAACTTTACAATCTCAACATTAGCTGATACCATCTGTGTTATTCATTAAGAAACACCTGACAGAAATGTTGAGCCTCACCCACCCATTTCCTCTCTCAGTATATGTTACATGACTACTATTTGCCCAACCAAGTGGAATTATGCAATTAGAATAACTTAGAATTATCCTGATTACCTTCAGTGAGTTCCCTATATTGGACCCACAAGTCATTATAAGGACAATGGTTCTGACATCCAGAACTCCTTGGGGAGCTTCATGTTTAAAGAGATTCTTTGTAATCAAAGAGTTAATTACAATTAACTCCCACAGCATCTTAACAGGGGATCACTACCAAGATTCAATACAGAGTTTCAGTGCCATTTTTATTCCAAACGTTATTTTTATATCTTTTTGGTTTTTTTTGTTTCTGTTTTTGAGATGGAGTCTTGCTGTGTCACCAGGCTGGAGTGCAGTGGCACGATCTTGGCTCATTGAAACCTCTGCCTCTTAGGTTGAAGTGATTCTCATGCCTCAGCTTCCTGAGTAGCTGGGATTACAGGTGTGTATCACCACACCTAGCTAATTTTCTGTGTTTTTAGTAGAGATGGGGTTTCCCCACATTGGCCAGGTTGGTCTCAAACTCCTGACCTCAGGCGATCTGCCCGCGTTGGCCTCCCAGGGTGCTGGGATTACAAGCATGATCCACCATACCTGGCCTTGTTTTTAAGACAGGGTCTCACTGTGTCACCCAAGCTAGAGTGCAGTGGCACAATCACAGCTTACTGCAGCCTCAGCTTCCTGAGCTCAAGTGATCCTCCCACTTCCACCTCCTAAGTAGCTGAGACCACAGGTGTGAGCCATCACATTCAGCTAATTTTTTTAACTTTGAGTGGAGACAGGGCTAGTCTTGAACTCCTGAGCTCAAGTAGTCTTCTCACCTCAGCCTCCCAAAGTGCTGGGATTACAGGCATGAGCCACTGTGCCTGGCTTCTTTTTTTTTTTTTTTTTCTTTCTTGAGACAGAGTCTTGCTCTGTTGCCAGGCTGGAGTACAGTGGTACAATCTCAGCTCATTGCAACCTCTGCCTCCTGGGTTCAAGTGATTCTCCTGCCTCAGCCTCCTGAGTAGCTGGGCATGTGCTAATTTTTGGATTTTTAGTAGAAATGGGGTTTCACCATGTTGGCCGGGATAGTTCTCGATCTCTTGACCTGGTGATCTGCCTGCCTTGGCCTCCCAAAGTGCTGGGATTATTGGCGTGAGCCACTGTGCCCAGACTCCTCTTTTTATCTCTTCTTGAAGATGCTATCTACCCAAGTGACTTTTATGGGACTGACAAAAGGTCACAGCTTAGAAATTAGTTAGGATAAGGAAGGATGTGAAGGTTCATAAATTGGTGTGGAAATGCCAAGTACAGGTGGAAGGGGGATGAGCGAATAGGCAGCGTCAAAGCTCTAGGCCCTCCGAGTGGGCTCCTTGGGTTCCAGGAGGAGGGAGCCAGGGCAGAGAGTGTGAAAAAGAAGTCAGACCCCTTTACTGCCAGCCACTTCTTTCTCCATGTGAACACTCCACAGACTTCCAGAAGTATTAGTGTCTCTGCACTAGTGTCCCCAGATTTAGGGACAAATAGATGTCTTGAGTTCCCAGAGGAAACAGATTCTGAGGTGAGACTGGATGCAGAGCATGGCCCCAGGATCTGTCGCTGATGGGGAGCAAAGGGAACAGGTGGGGCAGAGGGAGGAACCTCAGTCAATCCCAGGATCCCACAGAGAGCTCTGGAGCTGGGATGGCCCTTCAGAGCTGTCCTGAGTTGGAGCTAGGAGACCATACCTGGGCAATGACCAATCCTTAATATGGGCTGCCCTGGAGGGAAGGGGTGACCTTCAGCAAGGAGGGTAATTCCTGGAAAGGGACTCAACTAATAGCAGCCATCAGCCACCCATGTCCCCAGCAGCTGGGAGAATGAGCACCCACAGAACCCAATACTGAGGATGGGTCATTTACATGACAAAGGATCAGTGGTTGCCTGTTCTCATTTGTTTCACATTATTTTAATTGTTTAATGCAATGCTTCACAAATTTGCACGTCATCCTTGCACAGGGGCCGTGCTAATCTTCTCTGTAGCCTTCCAGTTTTTTAGTACATGTATATGTGCTGTCAAAGCGAGCGCTTGTTTCACATTAGATGATAAAGGCGTTGAGGGAAAGACTTGCTCTTCCAACTCACATATCCCCTACAGTGCACTTGCTCATGATAAGATGAGGGCCTCCCCAGACAGACCAGCTGCACCTGTAATGCCCATAGCTAACATCCTTCCTGCCACAGGGATGCCAGCAAAATAAACAAGGCTGCAGAGGAGTGTCATCTTGGTTTGGGATCCCTTGTCTTTCTAGATTGCTGAAAATCAGGAGCTGAGAGCCACAGAGCACTCAGAATCCTCACCAACTGCTGAGCCAGAACCTTTAGCACAGTGGGTCTCAGAGAGTGTTCCTGGAACCAGCCATCTTGGCATCACCTGGGAACTTGATAGAAATGCAAATTCCCAGGCCCCACCCCAGACTTACTGAGCCAGAAACTCCTAGGGTGGGACGGGCAATCTGTTCTGACAGCTCTCTCAAGGGGACTCACTAGCTTGAGATGTTAGGCTTCAGCAAAGCGGCACAAGTGTGCGCAAGGGCAGCCTGGGAGCCATGGCTCTGCACTGGCCCTCGCCTGGGCAAGGCAAGGAACAGGGCAAGAGCAGGAAGGAAAATATCAGAGGTCAGCATGTCCATCCAAGAGCAAGCCCTGGCCAGGGGACAAGGCGGAGGAGACAGGCAGGCCCTGCTGCTCAGCACAGCCGCAATGCCAGTGTCACCAGAGGTGTGACAAAGATGCCTGTCAGTGACCCTCCTCCGTTCTGTTCTAAGGGTCTCTGTGCTGGCTGTCAGTTCCTTTTTGTAATTGAAGGGAGGTGCCCTCCCTTTCATTCCGGGTGCTACTTCCTTGGCTGAGAAAACAACAAGCTGCAGCCCAAGCCTCTCCCCTCTGTGAGAAAGAGAAGTGAGAGAGGCTGACTGCGAGCGACCTGCAGATGCCAAGGCTTTGCTGGGTTACTCCAGCAGCACAACAGCTACTAAGAAAACCAAAGTGGCTCTTTCATTAGCCAGTTCCTGGAAGAGGAATGGTTCCATTTCTACAACCACTCAAGCAGGGATTTATTGAAACCGATCCATGCTCAGGTCCCAGAGGACACAGTCCCTGCCTGAAAGGCACTAGAGCCTAGTTAAGGGGAGGAGAGTAACTCACCTGAAAAAAACAGCAAATGGACCTAACCTGTATAATTAGGGGCTAAATTGTGTGAGCCAGTCTCAAGGTGCAGTCGGTCGGGGAAGAACTCACCATGAAGACTCCCCAACGATCACAAAGAGGAGGCCAGAAGTGAGGGAAGTCTTCAGAGGCCAGGAGAGGGCGTGGTGTGGGGGTGGGGTAAGAAACTGCAGGAACAGAGCCTGGAGGCAGAGACAACAGTCAAATATCCGGCATCGCTAGAGCCCTGCACCTGAGCCAGGCATGTCGTTCGAGGCTCCCTCTAGAAGCCCCCTCAACACAGTTGCCACATAAAAGACAAGATGTGGCCGGGCGTGTTTGCTCACGCCTGTAATCCCAGCACTTTGGGAGGGTGGATCACGAGGTCAGGAGATCAAGACCATCCTGGCCAACATGATGAAACCCCATCTCTACCAAAAAAATACAAAAATTAGCTGGGTGTGGTGGTGCTCGCCTGTAATCCCAGCTATTCGATGAAACCTGGGAGGCTGAGGTTGCAGTGAGCCAAGATAGCGACACCGCACTCAAGCCTGGTGACACAGCAAGAGTGGCCGGGCGTGGTGGCTCACACGTGTAATCCAAGCCCTTTGGAGGCCAAGGCAGGTGGATCACCTGAGGTTGGGGAGTTCAAGACCAACCTGACCAACATGGTGAAACCCCGTCTTTTAAAAAAAAAAAAAAAGAGAGAGACTGTCTCAAAAAAAAAAAACAATAAGATGCCCAGTTAAATTTGAATTTCAGCTAATCAGTAAATAATGTTTACCATAGGTACGCCTCAAACAGTTCGAGGCTTTTTTCTAAAATATCTGGCTGAGCATGGTGGCTCATGCATGAAATTCCAACACTTTGTGAGGACCGAGGCAGGAGGATTGGTTGAGTCCAGGAGTTTGAGACCAGCCTGCGTAACAAAAAAATATCTATCTCTACAAAAAAATACAAAAAGTAGGTGGGCGTGGTAGTGCACGCTGGTAGTCCCAGCTACTCAGGACACTAAGGTGGGAGGATCGCTTGAGCCCAGGAAGTTGAGGCTGCTGTGAACCATGACTGCACTGTCACACTCCAGCCTGGGCAATAGAGTGAGAGTCTATCTAAAAAATAAATAAAATAGACTGGGTGCGGTGGCTCGCACCTGTAATCCCAGCACTTTGGGAAGCCAAGGTGGGCGGACCACCTGAGGCCAGGAGTTCAAGACCAGCCTGGCCAACATGGCGAAACCCCGTCTCTACTAAAAATATAAAAATTAGTCAGCCGTATCAGTGCACATCTGTAATCCCAGCTACTAGGGACGCTGAGGAAGGGAAATTGCTTGAATCCAGCAGGCAGAGGTTGCAGCGAGCCGAGATCGCACCATTGCACCCCAGCCTGGGTGACAGAGTGAGACTCCATCTCAATAATTAATTAAAATATTATCCATTGTTTAACTGAAATTCAGATTTACCTAGGCATCCTGTATTTGATTTGCTAAACCAAGCAACCCCCCTCCTGAAGTAGTCATATTTCACAGTTGCGTACTTGATCCTCAGCACTCCCTATGAGGCAGCTCCCTTATCACCATCACCCCCATTTCACAGGTGAGAAAACTGAGTTACAGAGTTGCCACAGCCATGCAAGTGGCACGTCTGTTTCCACAGTCTGTGCTCCTAACCCTCTAGGCTACTACCAGAGTTTGGGGTCCATCAGTCCTTGATCCAGTCAGGGTATGGCTCTGCCACTTCTTAGGTGTATGACCTTTGGCAAGTCACTTAACCACACTGAGCCTCGGTTTCCCCTTCTGAGAATAATAGCAATTCCAGACTTACAGGGTTTTGTGAGAGTTAAGTGAGGTAATTGAACAAAGGGGAAGTGATTCATATGTGGTATTTTGATGATGATGATGACGACGACAATAAGCCTTGGAGCAGGTAGACTCACTGATGAGACTGGAAAAAAGGACACACCTGTGCAGACTCTGGGCCCATTCCCTTGCCTTCACATGCCTGCCTCCACCCTAGGCCTCTCCCTGCTCCTTACCCATACACAGGCCTGGCTCCAGGCCCCGTGTGTAACGGGCTTCCTGCCTAAAGCCACCAGGAGCCTCAGAGCCCAGAGCTCCTGTTACTGGTGGCTGGAGATTACTGCCCAGACTTCTAGCCCACGTTCCCCAACATAAGCAGTCCAGGATTTTCTACTTGTCCGACAGCCCCTTCAATCACTGCCCAGGTGTGCCTACATCCTAGTTCTTGCTGCCACCAGGAAAAAATCCAACACATGGAGCATCGTGTACCCATCTGCAACTACGTATGACAGTTTCCCTCCCTGTTATATAACAGCCTGCCAGTGCACATGCTCTGAACTGCTTCAATCTAAGTATCATCTGCTGAGTAAGATCAAGACAGAAAATATCTGTTGATTAGGTTTCATTTCTGTTTCTGTCACTTCTTGCCTTCTCAGGACAAGTCAGGTCTAGAGGTTCATTTCCAGTCCCTCGGCTTCCCACTCTGAAGCCCCCTTCCTACTCCAGGTTGGCTTAACAATGGGACATACCCAACAAGCTACCCCACCTTCTCACACCTGGGCTAGGGTGTCCAAGGTGCTGGGAATCTAGCGCTTAGCAAAGATTACCTTCTGCCTAGTACCAGGATTATTTCAATGTTTTTTCTTGTTTTTGTTTTGTTTTGTTTTGTTTTACCGTGAATGTTCCACTCAGGAATGAATCCTAGTAAGTAAACTAAAAAGGCTGGGCATGATCTGTGATCTCATGCTCACACCTGTAATCTCAGCAGTTTGGGAGGCCAAGGCGGGTGGATCTCTTGAACCTGGGAGTTCAAGACCAGCCTGGGCAACATGGCAAAAACTCATCTCTACAACAAATTAGCTGGATGTGGTGGCATGCACTTGTGGTCCAGTTACTGGGAGGCTGAGGCAGGAGAATCACCTGAGCCCAGGAAATCAAGACTGCAGTGAGCCATGCTCATACCATTGCACTCCAGCCTGGGTGACAGAGTGAGACTCTGTCTTAAAAATAAATAAATACACTTTTAAATTTTTTTTTTTTTTTAGACAGAGTCTTGCTCTGTTGTCAGGCTGGAGTACAGTGGTGCGATCTTGGCTGACTGCAACCTCCGTCTCCCAGATTCAAACAATTCCCCTGCCTCAGCCTCCTGAGTAGCTGGGACTACAGGCGTATGCCATCACTCCTGGCTAATTTTTTGTATTTTAGCAGAGAGGGAGTTTCATCATGTTGTCCAGGATGGTCTTGATCTCCTGACCTCGTGATCTGCCCACCTCGGCCTCCAAAGCGCTGGGATTACAGGCGTGAGCCACCACGCCCGATCAGTCAGTTCTCTCATTGGAACTATGTCTGTCTGCTGGGGTGGAAAGAGCTCCTTCTTCCATGATCGAGCCCTGACCTTCAAGTAACTCCCCTGAGATTCCTGACTCAGTTTGATCTGGATGACTCTTCTTTTCTTCAGGCAGTGCTTTAGGCAGCATGGAGACAGCACAGAGAGACCAGATTTCTGCTCTCAAGGCGTGAATAATAGTCTTGACCCAGATTCTAACCATGTGGCTACTTCTAGTCTCTTTTTAACTTACTTTCTTATCTTGACTCTTAGAACCAATGACCCCTGGCTCTGGACCTCTCACCAAGCTGTGATTCTATGCTCTCCTGACTCCCAACTCTCTGTTCCTGTCCTTCTCACATATGTGAGTTTCCAGCCTTCAGACACTCCCGGCCCTAGTGCTGAGTCCTAACCCTGAGACCCTCAGCCACCCACCCTGCAACACTGACAATGCACGGAGTCCAGCCATCTGGCCCTCATAAAATGTCCCAGGCTCCATGCCAAGTTGTGCCACAGATTGCTTGGCTATTGGTTCCCTAGGAAACTGTAGGCTGGACTGGCTGCCAAGTCAATGGAGGGTTTCAGCCATGTGGTTAGCCACCTGGGCAGAAGCCTTGCTGATTGCCTTCTTATCTGGTAGTTCCCCTTCCTGAGCCTTGGTGCCCAACCCTGTCTGAGTCACCTGGGCCTTGGAAACCTGTTCCTTTGGAATTCCAGCCCTTCTAGGTCACAAGCACCTTGACTATCCGACGAGGTCCTGCCTTCATTCTTTTGATCTCTTTGCTGGTGTTCCTCCTGGATGTCCTTGGCCTGTAACAGCTGGCCTCCAAACACTGGCAACTCTGTCCCCAGAACCCAAGTCTGAGTCAGCAGAGTCTGGTAACTTTCCCTAGTTCAACAAAAACCCACAGCTATACCACAGTCCTGCCTGTATTCACCCCCTCCACCCACCTGCCCACTTATTCATTCAACAAATGTTTGTGGAGCAAGTGTTTTGGAGCCAGATAATGCAAGAGTTGAAGTTTCCCAATGAGGAAAGGACAAGGCATGGTTCCTGGCATAGAGGAGCTCACAGCCAACGTGGAGGCATCAGAATAAACATAATCCCTTTCAAAATGTGAAAAGGGTCACAGCAGGGTTGGAGCAAGTGCCAGGGGAACACCTGGGAAGGGCATCTCACTCACACCCACGGGTCAGGGAATGTCTGTAAGATGAGTGACGTGAAATCTAAGCTGAATCCAAAAACAGCAGCAAGAGCTGGTAAATGATTGGGGGTGCTCCAGATTTCATGCATGAAAACTCAAGGAGAGAAAGCAACTAAAAATAGGAAACTGCAAACATCAACATAACTGGGGCAGTGGGAGAAGTAAGCAGAGCCTCACCCGAAAGGAAGGAGTTGGTTGGCATCTGAGGACAGTGGGAGGCCACTGGGGTTCTAAGCAGCACCCACCCCGCTCATTCTCCTCTTCACCATGGGATCTGTGCTTTAGGAAACTCACTGTGCTATCATGATGGAGAAAGAATGAGAGGGAAAGCAAGGTCCTGAGCAGGAAGAACAGAGAAGACTGCGGCAGGATACCAAGACTGAGATGATAGCGGCCCAAACCATGGGAGTAATACAAAATACTAGGAGCCCAAGACCAACGGGACTTGGTAGTTGATTGTGCATCCCCTGCAAGGGGAAGGGAAGAGACTGTAGCGATGCCAGGAAGCTAGGCTAATGGATGACCTGGAGCGAGGTGGTGCTGTGAACTGTCAGCAGGGAATAGGGGAGGAGGGGTGGGTTTGTGGGCATGAGGGATGAGAGACAAGGTTCAAACAGGAAGGGCAGTGTTGAGTTTGAGGTAGTTACAGGACATCCTGTGAGGGGGCTGTGTATCTCCAAAGCGATCCTGGCCAATGAGAAAGTCTGAGAGATATCAGCAAAGCCATGAACTCTATAGAATGAGAAGAGCAGATGGCGGTCTATGGAGTCCAAGGAAACATCAGCTAAGAGACGGACAGAAATTGACATAATCTCAAAGTGTCTCCATACATGACACTTACTAATTACAAAGAAAGAAAGAAATTTACAGTGGAGAAGCCTGGTAGACACCACCTTCCCTGAATGATCAAAGTTATCAGGAGTAATGGGACAGGTAGACATCATGTGCCTCCTGATAGGACACAACATCACTTCTGTAGCATTCCTGCCAAAAATGTATACTCTAAATGATAATATATGTCTAATCACAAGGGGATATCAGACAAAACCATACTGAAGGACATATATACAAAATAAATGGGGTGTGCTCTTCAAAAATATCAAGGTCATAAAAAAGAAAGACTGAAGAACTGTTCTGCATCATAGAAGACTAAAAACCAAACATGACAGCTAAATAATTCAATGTATGATCCTAGATTTGATTCTGGACCAGAAAAAAACGAGGTGTTTTTTTTTGCTACAATTCCTTTGTGACAATTAGCAAAACTTGAAATAAAGTTTATGCATTAGACAATTGTACTATATCACAGTTATTTTTCTAAGTTTGGTCATTGCACTGTGTAACAGAAATTTTTTTTTTTTTTTTAGATGAAGTTTCACTCTTGCAGCCGAGGCTGGAGTGCAATGGTGCTATCTTGGCTCACTGCAACCTCCGCCTCCTGGGTTCTCCTGCCTCAGCCTCCTGAGCAGCTGGGATTACAGGTATAGACCACCATGCCTGTCTAATTCTTTTTGTACTTTTAGTAGAGATGGGGTTTTACCATGTTGGCCAGGCTGATCTCGAACTCCTGACCTCAGGTGATCCACCCATAATGGCCTCCCAAAGTGCTGGGATTACAGGTGTGAGCCACTGTGTCCAGCCAAGAAAATGCCTTTTTAAGGTAATACTAATGGAACTGTTTAGGGGGAAAGGATAATTATCTGTAACTTATTATCTATGATTCAGAGAAAAAGATAATAGGGTAGGAAGGTGATATGGTTTGGCTGTGTCCCCACCCAAATCTCACCTTGAACTGTAGCTCCCATAACCCCCAGGTGCTGTGGGTGGGACCCAGTGTGAGGTCATTGAATCACGGGGACAGGTTTTTTCCTGTGCTATTATTGTGATAGTGAATAAGTCTCATGAGATCTGATGGTTTTATAAAAGTCAGTTCCCCTACATATACTCACTTGTCTGCCGCCATGTAAGACCTGCCTTTGCTCCTCCTTCACTTTCCGCCATGATTTAAGGCCTCCCAGACATGTGGAAGGATGAGTCCATTAAACTTTTTCTTTATAAATTACCCATTCTCTGGTATTTCTTCATAGCAGTATGCAAATGAACTAATACAGAAGGGAAGCCTAGAATATTCCTGGAAACTATTAACTCCACGTGTGGCTGAGGTAGATACCACAGGGTGGGCTGTGCTTTGGTTGGGAAGGTGTTTCATGGACCCGCTGGGTATGTACAGGAGGGGCTCCCCAACACCCACCCTTGCCTTCCCCTGAAAGATAAATGTGAGTCAAAAGGCTCCAGCATAGAGAAAGGTCACAGCTCGCAGTGACCTCAGAGATAGGACTCTGGGGTGAGCCTTAGGATTAAAAGAAGCTAAGATAATTGTAGGACATTTCATGTAGGAAGCAAGGGGGCAGGAGACAGTGGCAAGGAAGAAGAGCTGCTGGTATGAGGCTCCCTGGGGCTAGGTGGCCAGAGCCTCAGAAGCATGCGGGTGGTGTCTTGTTTCCTTTGCTTTCTCTTCTATAATTCTTTGGAATTTTCCAGAGACTTTAATAGTCTCTCTCACCCAGTGGCATGGGGTAGGTGAGTGGTATCCTTGGGTATGAAGACAAGGGGGTACGTTTACATCTGAGGGTGATGTGAATTAGAGAGCTTGGGCAGCCCACAGGTGATTCAGAAATAGGAAAAAGACCAGGACTTGAGAGAGAAAATGGAAAGACATGCAACTGGCTGGGCGCAGAGGCTCACACCTGTAATCCCAGCACTTTGGGAGGCCGAGGTGAGGAGATTGCCTGAGCTCAGAGTTTGAAACCAGCTTGGGAAACATGGTGAAACCCTGTCTCTACTAAAAATACAAAAATCAGGTGGTGTGATGGTGGGTGCCTGCAATCCCAGCTACTCAGGAGGCTGAGGCACAAGAATCGTTTGAACTCGAGAGTGGAAGTTGCAGTGAGCCGAGATTGTACCAGCCTGGGCGACAGCCTGGGCGACAGAGCAAGGCTCCATCTCAAAAAAAAAAAAAAAAAAAAGACATGCATCTACCTCAACCCATATCCCCTCTGAGGCAGAGGATCCTCAGAAATACTGGGGATCACACTGGACTTACATGCATGATGACCATTTACACACTGAACTTTAACTTTATTAAAGGGTGACCTCAGGAAGCCCAAGAAATCAGGGACATTCAGGTCATATCAAACTGAAATTGCTTACTGGGGTTGTTTGAGACCTCGGCAAGAGCAGTTTCAGTGGAAATTTTTTGGCACAAACCAGCTCACAGGAGCACAGGTGGGCAGAAAGGAGAGGCAGTGGGTGTAAACAACTTAAAGTTCTTAGCAGTGAAAAAAGACATAGGCAGGCGCAGTGGCTCACACATGTAATCCCAGCACTTTGGGAGGCCAAGGCAGGCGGATCACCTGTGGTCAGGAGTTCAAGACCAGCCTGGCCAACATGGTAAAACCTCATCTCTACTAAAAATACAAAAGTTAGCCAGGTGTGGTGGCGCACGCCTGTAATCCCAGCTACTCGGGAGGCTGAGGTAGGAGAATCACTTGAACACAGGAGGCAGAGGTTGTAGTGAGCCAAGATTAGGCCACTGCACTCCAGCCTGGGCAACCAAGCAAGACTCTGTCTCAAAAGAAAAAGAAAAAAAAAAA
This sequence comes from Sapajus apella, assembly GCF_009761245.1. NCBI lineage: Eukaryota > Metazoa > Chordata > Mammalia > Primates > Cebidae > Sapajus > Sapajus apella. The sequence continues at coordinate 1,686,821 of NW_022436947.1, read as the reverse complement.
AAAAAAGACATAGGCAGGAAGAGTCATCCGCCTAGAGGGAAAGATATTTCTTTTGTTTCAAGATGGAAAAGGTTTCAGAGTATTTAATTGATGATGAGAAAAAAAAATATATTAAGGAGGAAAAGAGTAAAGATTTCAAAGAGACAACACCCTCCCAACCAAAGCCCAGATGCTGGATTTGGTTGGTTCTTCAACACTCTAGATTGAAAAAGACCACCACACCCGCATGAGAAAGGCAGTCAGCCCGCACACCTGCTCAGGATGATGCTCTGGAGTCCCAGTGCATCAATTTTATCTTGAGCCTCATGCACCAGGTGGCTGAATCATTAAGCCCAGGCCTCCCTACTGTACCTGCCCCACCCCGGGGTGTGGGGCCCTCTGATGAACGGGTGACCTTACAGTAAATGAACGTTTACTCACAACCTACTAAGCTTACATACTTGATTATGTTCCATTTTCACAGTAGTCCTAAGTAGGCATTACTATTCCCGTTGTATAGATGAGTATGCCAAGGTTCAGAGAAATTTTACGACAAGCAATAAAAGGCAGAACAGGGAAACAAATCTGGATCGTACTCCAGCATTCATTTTCTTTTGATTCCAGACCTCAGGGAATATATTCTGAAGTCCCCAGAGACAAGAAAGTTATGTCCAATGCCTCCGGAAGTAGAGAAAGATGACCAGGCTTTTTCTTGATACCGCCCTAGATTTTCACAATTACAGAAACATGGTCCTCTACCTCCGGAACCACAGAAACCTGAACCTACATAACCTGTCCAACTTGCTTCTCTCGAAACCAGAAACTTTCCACAGTTGCTCCTGAAGTTTCTCACCTGGCATGGAGCTTTAGAGCTGCTGAGAGCCATGGTAACTTAAAAAAGCTGAGAGAAAAGAGCTGGTCTGGTTGGAGGGGTGGGAAGGGGACCGGGAAGTCCTGACTTGGACTCTTACTCCAGCTTTGGTTATTCCCATTAAACTCGGAGTCGCCTCCAAGAAACTCCAGAACTTCTCTGAACACACTTTAACAACCAAAGCTATTAATTACAGCCTTTTTTTTTTTTAATGAAAATTTTGAAGCTCAAAAAAGTAAAGTGATCTGCTTAGGGTTACAAAGAGAGCGTAAATGAATTACAAACCTCAATAATCTGTTTATTTCACAGCTACTAAACCCAGCTTTCTATAATCTGCTAGCTGCTTAACCCAACCCAGTAGCAATGCCTCTTCTCCCACTTAGTAACAAACCCCAAATTTATTCAGAGTAACAGTGCTCCCTGCCAAAGAACTAAATTTCTCAGCCTCTCTTCAATTTGGCATGGCCATTTTAAGTTCTAGCCAATGAGATGTAAGCAAAAATACAGTATGGTTCTTCCAGGAAAAAGAACATAGGTCCTTCTTCTCCCTTTCCTCTGTCCTGCTGCTTGGAAGTCAAATGTGGTGGCTGGAGCTCCAGCAGTCAATTTGGACCATGAGGATGAGACACAGCCTAAGGAAGGCAGCCAGAAAACTGGAAAGAACCTGAGTAATGGGGAAGCTGACATGATAGACTTCAACTATGTACATGAGAAACAATTTCATCTATCTTGTTTAAGTTGTAGTTGTTGCAGCTGAATCTAAACTAACTGGTACAAATCGGGAATAGCTTCAACAATTTTCTCTAAGCCTCAACGACAATTCTCAAATATACAGCCTGAATGCACCTCTGGGGCTTGGGAAGGCATAGCCAGCAACTTCTTGCTTCCTGTGTGCTGTATTTCCAGGGCCAGGAGAGGCAACATAGCTCAGTCCTCGGAGGATTAGGTCACACAGGTTTATCAGGGGTTTCTAAGTCTGTGTTCTGGACTCTATTTCCAGAACTCCCAGCCTAGCCACTTCCTGAGCCTTTACGCTGCCATTTTCTCCTAACCCCAGAAAACACCTGAGGTTGCGTAATTATGAACTCGAAATGCAAAGCACTGAAAATCAAAAGAAATCAGAAAAAGAAGCTCCTTCACCTTGTCCAAAGAAGCTCAGTAAAAATATAGATAGTGGCTGTGAGTGAGGCAAAAACAAATCTGTAAATATAAAGAGGTTAGAATGCAACAGGAACTTAAAAAATCATTAGAATATGGGAACCCTGAAACATCAGTAAGGACTTTCCTATTAAAACGCAACAAATTTGGCTGGGTGTGGTGGCTGTAATCCCAGCATTTTGGGAGGCTGAGGCAGGCAGATCACCTGAGGTCTGGAGTTCAAGACCAGACTGGCTGACATGGAGAAACCCCATCTCTATGAAAAATACAAAAATTAGCCAGGCATGGATGGGGGCAGGCACTTGTGATCCCAGCTATTCAGGAGGCTGAAGCAGGAGAATGGCTTGAACCTGGGAGGCAGAGTTTGCAGTGAGCCGAGATCAAGCCACTGTACTCCAGCCTGGGCATCAGAGCCAGACTCCATCTCAAAAAAACAAAACACAGCAAATTCAACCTGACCAGGAAGACCAGAATGTGGGAGACCCCCATTCGCATCCCACTGATGAGAAGCGTCCTAGGAATCACAGCAGCTGGTGTCTAAGATCAACAGCCCCCCAGTCACTAAAGCACTACCCTGCCTTTCACACTGTAGCCCCAGAGCTGGGAAGGGAGCGGGCAAGGGGACATTGTCCCTGTTCACAGAAGGAACATGGCTGATTGTCAGCGCCTTATCCCACCATCAGGGCAGCTAGCTGGGATGGGAGGGGAGACTTCATGAACCCCATATTTGTGAAACTGAGGCAAAAAGAAGTTCACTTCCTGAGAAGGGTAAATTAGTCATGCATGACATCTACAGTCACCTCACTTATCAGGCTGCAACAGAAGCATGCTTGTCTACAGAGGACGTTAGCTAATGGATGATGGCCCTGGGCAGACAACAGCCACACTCGCCCATGCCACTGAGCATACCACGGCGCCCGGTGACAACACTGGGATCGTTGTGTGGAAGCCCTAGAGAACTCTGCTTCCCAGGGCTGCTAACACTGACCAGGGAGGACGCTCTAATGTTACAAAAGCCAAAAAAGAAACACCCCATCTGTTTCACAAAGCTGATTTCCCTCTAGGAAGTAAGTGTTCTCCTTTATTCTTGTTTCTCTTAAAATGCAATTCCCAGAACTGAACATAATAATTACTTCATTCCAAGGACCCTAAATGATCCAATGGGGCCGTTACTTCCCCTGTTACTTTCCAGCAACGTGACTTCCATCTTCCATGCAAGTGGGAAAGCACGTGACTTAGGGTCTCATTCTCCTCCCACTTAGTGACCGAAGCCTCTTTGAGATTCAGACTCCTTGGCTGTCAATGTGGGTAAAAATACCCTGCCTATCACTGTGAATCACTCTGAAGGCAATATGCTCATACGCCCAGTTTCCAGCAGTCTAGGGAGACGTGAGATCCCTTTGCACTGATACCCTAAGTCACAGTGATTCTGAGGACCCAGATGAACACAGACCCTCAGCCCGCAGCCCTGCAGAAGTCTTTCCTGGTTCCTTCAGGGGAGCTTCGAAAGAGTCCCCTACATCTGTTGAACCAATTAGTCTCAAGTCATCATCGTACCCTTCTTCTGCCATGGCTTCTGTGTCTTGAGGTCCACCTCAAGCCTTGAGGCCACTGTCTCTAATGGCACAGCACCCATGGAGGTACCAGGCTCCAGGTCAGGGGCTCCGTCAGTGCTCTAGACCCCTATGCCCTGTGTGACCCAGCAGGGCTGATTCTGTGCACAGATGGGGAAAACGCACCTTCCCCCGCTCAGCCACTCCTTTATCTCCTGCAAGCAACTTTCAGCACGACTCCCACACCCCACCAAAAAAACAACTACTGACAAAAACACCAACTTCCCACCACTCCTTGGAGCTCCGGTTTTCAGCCTCTTTCCAGGATACCTTGTAGCAATTTGAAGGTCCATCCTCAGTTTCTGCTGGGTTTCAAAGATCCAGGAGAAGCTTAGTGTTGTGTCAAGACCAGGATGAACCCAACACAGAAGTCTAATCCAACCTTCACCCCAGAGTCTTCACAAACGCTCACCGAAGAAAATTCCCGGGATGATTCAGGGGCCTCTCAAAACTTCTCTGAGACATTGATAAAGAACCTTAGTAAGCTGACTCCCAACGCTAGTAGGTACTGAATTCCCTTCCCCTCTGTCAGAACGTTCACTCCGCCAGCAGTCCACAGGAGCAGTAATCCTCGGGGAAATCGGGGATGACTCGCTTTACAGGAGGGGAGGAGTAAGAACATTGTTACTGTCTGTGCAGAGAGAAAGGATGGCAAGATTCAGATACATGTTACTCCGCAGAGGATCTAGGCAGCGTGAAAGAACACTAAGGAACACTGGGCTTAAGGGAGTTAAGAGCGCATCAAGAAGAGGAATATTCAAATGTCCCTGCAGTTTCTGCATGTCTAGCGGATGGGATCCTTCTGAGAAGGCTAGAATAGGGAATTATGACACCAGGCCACTTCGCCCATAAGACATGTGAAAACCATGTTCTTGCACTTTTTTTTTCTTTCTGGTAATTTTATACAACAGACCGAGAAGGCTACTCTAGGCTAGTATAGACTGTACACCAATAATTTTGATAATGAATTCTAGGATATATTTTTCTCGTATCTTTTTCTTCCCACTATGATACTTGTAATTTATAAGGGACCTGTGTAGTTTGATTGTATGTAACTTTAGCTCTACTGTTTGATTGGACCCAAAGAAGCCAAGAGGATATAAGTATTCCCATGTGTTTCAGAAGCCCAAAGTCAGTGAGCTGAAACCCAACATCACGAAATTGAAGCAAAGTTACTTGTGGATAAAGGAAGCATTAGGTAGTTTGGCTAGAGCATAGTAATTAGATTTTCTGACTTTCAAAAATTTGCGTTGCAATAAGAGGAAACTTTATGCAATTTTTACAGTTTTCAGTACAAAAAGGTGTACATATAGAAACAACGAAGTTGACATTTGAGTACTTAAAAAAAAAAACCTTCCACAGGAGTCAGCTCAGTCCTTCACACCTTCAGCGACATCTCACACGGACTCACTGCTGGCTCAGCCTGAACGTCTGATTAACACCCCAAGCCAGAACCGTGAAGCCCCTCACGGGGGAACGCAGCCACCTGTCCCAGAGGCCTTCATGAAACCAAAGGACTTCACCCCCACAGTGAACTGAAACATTCACCTCCAAACCCAAAAAACTGCTGGCCACTTTCACCAGACGCAGTGGGTCACGCCTATAATCCCAACACTTTGGGAGGCTGAGGAGGGTGGATCACGAGGTCAGGAATTCGAGACCAGCCTGACCAACATGGTGAAACCCTGTCTCTACTAAAAATACAAAAAGAATTAGCCAGGCATGATGGTGTACATCTGTAATCCCAGCTACTCAGGAGGCCAAGGCAGGAGAACCACTTAAACCTGGGAGGCGGAGGTTGCAGTGAGCCGAGATCGCGCCACTGCACTCCAGCCTGGGAGACAGAGCAAGATTCCCTCAAAAAAAAAAAAAAAGAAAAAGAAAACTGCTGGCCACTTTCAAAAGACACCTTCTCCTCCCTCCCAGGAGTTGGGCCATGCTGCGGCCTAAGCCACCTCTGTCCACATTGGAGGAGGGGGCCAGAGGGACTGCCTAGGGAACAAATAAAGGGTGAAGAGCTGAAAAATACTGCTGATTGCAGCATGGTAGAGGCGCTAGGGCATTGGGGGAACATGTAGATTTAGAGAAAATCAGACAAATGCAACCAAGAAGAGCTGCCTTTAAGTCCAGAGGGAGGAAAGCGCTGTTTAATCACGGAGTGTCGTCCGAGAACACTGCGTGGCTCGGGGGTGAGCAGTTTGCCTCCTAATAACGTGAACAGTAGTCATTTATTTCATAAGATACTGGGATGCAAGAATATAGAAGGGGGTATGGGAAGGAGAGCTTCTCCTCCGCTACCATGACTGGAAGTTAACAAGTAATGTGCAAAGTTGAATATCAAGAAATAGTAATGTAGCCGGGAGTGATGGCTCATACCTGTAATCCCAGCACTTTGGGAGGACGAGGCGGGTGGATCACCTGAGGTCAGAAGTTTGAGACCAGCCTGGCTAACATAGTTAAACCCTGTCTCTACTAAAAATACAAAAATTAGCCAGGCAGAGTGGTGCACACCTGTGATCCCTGCTACTTGGGAGGTTGAGGCAAGAAAATTGCTTGAACCCGGGAGGCGGAGGTTGCAGTGACTCAAGGTCATGCCACTGTACTCCAGCCTGAGCAGCAGAGTGAGAATCCATCTCAAAAAATAAAAAAAGAAAGAAAGAAAAAGAAATAGTAATGTAAGCATATTGTTAAGAAAAATGGTGGAAAATACAAGAAAAATGGCTCCAGAGTTGGCAGTGCCTCCAGGAAGAGAGCCTTGGGGAATAAGAGGCTGAGAGCAATTGTAATTGTTCATTATAATTTTTATATACTTATTCTACTTTGCTTTTTAAAGCTATGTACATGTAGCATTCTGTTAAAGAGATAATTTTATATAAAACAGGTCCTGGCCAGGCATGGTGGCTCACACTTAAAATCCCAACACTTTGAGAGGCCAAGGTGGGCAGATCACTTTAGCCCAAGAGTTCAAGACCAGCCTAGGTAACATAGTAAGACCCGATCTCTAAAAAAAAGTCTAAAAAGTTAACCGGGCATGGTGATGCGTGCCTGCAGTCCCAGCCACTCAGGAGCCTGGGAAATAGAGGCAGCAATGAGTCATGATCACGCCACTGCAATCCAGCCTTTGTAACAGAGCAAGACTCTGTCTCAAAAAAAGAAAACAAAGAAAAAAGAAAATGAAAGAAAACAGATTCTCTCAGCCTCTGCAAAGGTAGGTTTCAAAAATCTCAGGGCTCTATCACAGCTAGGGCTGCCATCAGATAGGCGGCCACGTGTATTACTTTGCTAGAGCAAAGTAACAAAGTACCACAGACTGGCAGCTTAAACAACAGCAAAGCATTGTCTTACAGATCTGGAGGCTTGAAGGCCAAGGTCCGGATGTCGGAGGATGGGTTCCCTCAGAGGGCTATGAGAATCTGTTCCAGGCCTCTCTGAGCTGCCGGTGGTGCCAGCAATCTTTGGGTTTCTTTTGCATGTGGAAGCATCTTGATCTCTGCCTTCATCTTCACATGCCATTCTCTATGTGTGCATATCTGTGCCCAGATTTCCTTCGTTAGTTTTGATTTTTATTTTTGAGATGGAGTCTCACTCTGTTACCCAGGCTGGGGTGTAGTGGTGCAATCATAGTTCACTGTAGCCTTGACCTCCCTGGCTCAAGCGATCCTCCTGCCCCAGCCTCCTGAGTAAGCTGGGGCCACAGGCACATGACCTGTACCTGGCTAGTGTTTTTGTTTGTTTGGTTGATTTTTTTTTTTGAGATAGGGTCTCACACTGTCACCCAGGCTGGAGTGTAATGGCATGATCTTGGCTCACTACAACCTCCGCCTCCTGGGTTCAAGCGATTGTCGTGCCTCAGCCTCCTGAGTAGGTGGTATATTACAGGTGCCTGCCAGCACATCCAGCTAATTTTTTGTATTTTTAATAGAGACAGGGTTTGACAATGTTGGCTGGGCTGGTCTCGAACTCCTGACCTCAGGTGATCTGCCCACCTCGGCCTCCCAAAGTGTTGGGATTACAGGCATGAGCTACTGCGCCCAGCAGCACCTGGTTGGCTTTTAAAAGAATTTTGTATTCTCTGTAGAGATGGGGTCTCACTGTATTGTCCAGGCTGGTCTCAAACTCCTGGGCCAATCAATCCTCCTACCTCAGCCTCCAAAAGCATGGGACACTGCACCTGGCCTAATGAATCAGGGACACCCTACTGCAGTATGACCTTGTCTTAACTAATTATATGTGCAATGACCCTATTTCCAAATAACATTACATTCTGAGGTACTGGGGGCAATGATGTCAGCATATGAATGTGGTGGGGGAGGTGGGTGGCAGTAGGAGGAACACAGTTGAGCCCATCGAATGTTAAAACTGTGGAGTGTTATTGTTATATGCTTTAAAACAAATTGGCCACCCTGCAGGTCCTGTGTCTTACTTAGCCTGGCTGCCTTCCTACAACACTGACTGGTACACTTGCCCCCAGAGATCCCAATTCAACTCTGCAACAGCCCCAACTCTCTTCATTTCTCCCTGAACACACACCCACTGAAGGGTACTCTTGCTCCCTCCCCGCAGCCCCCCACATTAACACTTGTCACCCTGGGGTGCTGCTGTGCCTATGTGCCGATTCCTTTGCACAGATCCCTGCTTGCCAGTTGAGGCTTATCTGTTCTCCCTCACCCATTGATCCAGCAAGTCCTTTCTAAAAGCTTCTTCTCCTTAGATTAGGGGTGTCCAATCTTTTGGCTTCCCTGAGCCACACTGGAAAAAGAAGAATTGTTTTGGGCCACACATAAAATACACTAATAATAGCTGATGAACTAACATAAATAAAAATAAATCACCAAAAAAAAAGTCTTTTGACATTTAAAGAAAGTTTACAAATTTATGTTGGGCTGCATTCAAAGCCGTCCTGGGTCGCATGCAGCTCATGGGCTGGAGAAGCTTGCCTTAGATGAATTGAAACCAGGAAGTCCCTAACTTCCCCATAATAGAACTTGTAAACTGAATCTCAGCACAAAAGGGTCATCCTCCAGTGGCTGAGCACACTAGGAGCCTAAGTCCTCTGCTCACTTTAACTAGTTAGGTAATGGACAACTTAACTTCCCTGTGCCTGTTTCCCTATCTGTAAAGTGGGACTAATAATCTAATAATAATAACCCACATCATAGGCTTACATGACATAAAGCATGTGAATCTCCCAGCACAGTGCCTAGAACACAGGAGGTATTCAATACACCATTTGTTACTATTTTACTATTACCAGGTGTTATTCCTTTTTATCTTCTTTCATTGCATCATGTCCAGAGCAAAGCCTGGCTGTGCCAGACCTTCCAACAGCCTTTGACCAAAAAAAGAGGCCCCCTGCTGGGCTGGGCGTGGGGGCTCACACCTATAATCCTAGCCTTTTGGGAGATCAAAGCAGAAGGATCCCTTGGGCCCAGGAGTTCGAGACCAGCCTAGGCAACACAGGGAGACCCTGTCTCTATTTAATTTAAAAAAAGAAAAAAAAAAGAGCCAGGCACTGTGGCTCATGCCTGTAATCCCAGCACTTTGGGAGGCCGGGCTGCTGGATCACCTGAGGTCAGGAGTTCAAGACCAGCTTAGCCAACATGGTGAAACCCCATCTCTACTAAAAATACAAAAAAAAAAAAAAATAGCCAGGCATGGTGGCTGGTGCCTGTAATCCC